>NW_024704964.1:0-94780 GCF_018977255.1 Callorhinchus milii
CCTCCCCTAGGTCGATTCAACCTAAAATGAGTACCTAGTGTGGTGTGTAAACATCGCCACTAGGGAGACAAAAGCAAACGGCATGGTTTTTGCCACCCACCCCCTCGTGTCTCATCTCGGCCTTCATAGGTGCTCGTTCACAGCAATTGCCCCAACAGTCTGTTAAGGCTATACGGGGATCTTTGTCTTTGTTTATAATATTGTGTGTTTTTGTGTGTATAGTATGTGTATGTGTGAATGTGTTTCTGTTTGTATAGGATTGTGTATGTGTGTTGTGCAGCCCCGTTGATGCAGAACACAATAATCATTGCCGTGTGCACGGGAGCAGTAATCCTGAGCATTGTGAGCTTTGCGATGGTGGTGATGCTGATGGTGCGTCAGAGGAACCGGCCGGAGAGCCAGTGCAGTCGCCTGGAGGCAGCGGGTGAGATGCTTCCACTCTGACAAAGGCCTTGACATTCCATGAGGGTTTCCTGACACAGGAGAACTCTTTCTTATCTGCGGTCCTCTTACCCGCAACTCCTATTATCCATGGGAGCTGTATGGTCTGTGCAAACTCCGTAATCCGTGGCCCTATTATTCACGCGTGTAATTCACAATAGCGGGCATTCCTCAGGTTACGAAGCTAATTCGTTCCTGAGACCCATTCATAAGTCGAACGGCTCGTAAGTAGGAACAGAATAATGTACTGTATTTAAATGTCCACGGGTCAGTGTTATTAAATCCATTTCAGTTCAACCAAAACTCCTTTAAAAAGTTTTTTAAAAACAACGGCTTTATTTTAAAGTGCACAAAAAAGTAAATAACTCGATTGGACAACGGGAAGTGGACAACATCTTGATTACAAGAGACACGCGGCACCTGCTTTTTGTGCGAGCAGATTCCACAGTTTAGGGACCGCGGCGTTTTTCACCTATACAAATTTCTAATTAATATGCCGTCCATGAAATTGTTTTATTTGTTTGAAAGGAGGCAATTAATTGATGAATCGATGCCGATTTTATTACAGGCATGCATTGTCATCGGATCTGAGTACGTGTGCAAAATTTGGATTGATTGGACTACAGGAAGTAGACTACATTTTTATTACAAGATTTGACCACAACACAGGAGTCAAGTTAAGTAAAACCATACTCTTTGCTTCTTTCCTTTTTTCAACGGTTTTACGTACTCTTGATTTTTTAAGCTTTCGTGACTGCAGGAATCCATACTCTTTGGTTCTTTCGGTAAAGAGTATGGATTCCTGCAGTCACGAAAGCTTCAAATCAAGATTAAGTAAACCGTTGAAAAAGGGAAGAACCAAAGAGTATGGTTTTACTTAACTTGACTCCTGTGTCGTGGTCAAATCTTGTAATAAAAATGTAGTCTAGTTCCTGTTGTCCAAGGCTGACCTATTGTCGAACGTGGTGGTATTTGGATGCAGCATCCATCTTGTTTTTCTCTTATAGTAACCGCCTGTGCACACGTGCTGTGTTAGCAGAGAGTGGCTCCCAGCGTGCCTCCAAGCAGAAAGCAGCGCATGGGCGCCCGGACCCTCAAGGCGGTGATGGCTCGAACACCGAGGACCGTTGCTCGATGCTGGAAGCGGATCGGAACCAGCTCTCCCTGCTGTCCCAGGTTCCCGTCCATGGCTCCTCGATATCCATCGCCAAGTCGTCTCGCTATCCGCTGAAGGAAAGTGACGCGGTGTTGGAGTCAAGCAACCCGGAATGTCTGCAAAGCCTCCCCTGCCAAGACTCGGGCAGGCAGGGCCAATTCTGAGACGTGGAGACCTACACTATGGTTGCAATACCCGCACCAAAAGCTTTAGTTTCGTATAATATGTATTATGTATTTGTAGAAAGTACATGGAAATAGTGTTTTTTGTATATGGTGGGATACCATCAGAACAGACTCTGGAAGTCAAACAATTGGTCTGGTAGAGTCGCGGGATGTGGCAGAGGGTATAAATGGTAAATGAGGTGTGGTGGCATTGTGGCAGATCTAAGGGGAGGTGATGGGGGAGATTTCAACCTCCCCTTGAGACTTCAAAACTTTGTATTCCATTGATATTTACTTGTCAAATATGTTCAAATTTTTTTGTTAATATAGCACACTATTATTTTGGGATTACCAGGCCCTTGGGAAGTTTATAGATCTGGCTGATTGGCATCAACCGTTGTGGCCTTGATGACATCTTCATGTTCAGAATGTGTCCAGCAAAGCTCTTTTTCCCTTGAAGATGAAATTAAGGGGAGAGTGTTTTACACGTATAAGTTTTGATATTTATTAAACATATTGTTAAATGGTATGTGTTTAATATTTATGTTAAATCATTAATAGGATAGGGATTTCTGGTGACGTCATGGCTGAGTGAGCAGCACTGAGACCTCTCTAGCCCCTACTATAAAAAACAACCCTGTTCAATACATCGCTTTTTCTCGTTAGCTGGTTTCTTTCTTTCTTTGCTCGAGGAGCTTAGAGGAAGTCTTTGTTGCTTGTTATTTTTTGCCTTTGATGTGAATTCCAGCAAAACACCTCTTATCCAAGTGCCCATTATCCGTGCTTGCTTTTGTTTGTTCACTAAAAGCGATGGCCACACCTTATATATGCACTACATTGTTCCTGTAGTCCATGCCACTCGGTGGAAAGAGAAAGTGACGCAACATTCTTGTTTTAGAGTGGTGGCATAAACTAGTCACCTAAAAGTGTTTTCCCAAAAAAGACCTTGACCGAGAAGTGGCAGCAAATTCATCCTGGTTCATTAAATTCATCATTAATATCCATCGAATTCCTCCTTTCCCTGTTAAATTCACCCCTATTCGTCAAAATGCAGCCTGATTATCCGTCAAATTCATCCTTATCCAAGTAGAAGTAAACTGCATGGATAAACACGGATACCAGGACTACCCAAAGCCCTCTCCACCCCACCCCCATCAAATCAGATAAGTGGAGGTTAACTATATCTGCAGTTTTTTACAGTTTTAAATTATCTTGTATGTTCTATGGGAACCTCATTTGCCAGTAAAAATATGATAATTGGTTTTTTACCCTTCTATCTGGCAACAAAACTGACACCTTTTTACAAGGAGTCAGGTTTGTATAGACCGCAATACCTGCAGTCATAATACAAACAAAAAGACATAACTCTGATAATGTGCACTGTCCTTGAAGTTGATTGGTCCACACCCGAGACAGCTTTCCTTAGAGCCTAGTCTCACATGGGTTGGACCAGATGACGCCAAAAGGCGCCTTTTGGCGTCATCTGGTCCAACCCATGTGAGACTAGGCTCTAAGGAAAGCTGTCTCGGGTGTGGACCAATCAACTTCAAGGACAGTGCACATTATCAGAGTTATGTCTTTTTTTGTATTATGACTGCAGGTATTGCGGTCTATACAAACATGACTCCTTGTAAAAAGGTGTCAGTTTTGTTGCCAGATAGAAGGGTAAAAAACCAATTATCATATCTTGTATGTTTCCTGAAAACTCGATCAATCGTAAAAATCCAGAAAAACCTGTATAAATAAAATAAAAACACAATGATATCACACAAAATCCAAAAAGGATTGTGTGAAAACTCACATTCCGCAGACCTGACTCCTTGTGCCTCTCGCATGCTTCCACAACCAAGAAATCCCTTGTGGATAAAGCTAATGGCTAATGGCAATTAAGTGATGTATGCTTATCAACTGGCAAGAGAGTCCTTCCAGACACTGAATACTGAATTTATAACAAATGAGTACATTTGGGAATCGCACCATTTCTAAAGCGCAAGGCTGTCACAAAGGTTCTGTGTTTCACAGACACGGTATACAGTAGTTTCAGAGTAGGGGGCAATACAATATGTAATCCTAATTGAGTAATTTGCGGTGTAATTTTTCAAAGTTGAAAAATTTGGACCAGGCCTGACACAATGTCCTACTCTTGTGAAGGACATAACGGGATCTTCAACACCCATTGTGAAGCCGATAGCGCAGTTCTTATGTGGATAATTATTAATGGAAGCAGCCTACCAGATATGAACAACGAACCTCTGCAATAAGTGGTGAACTTGCTACTCCTGGCCCGTGTCACCACCGTCCGAGCTTGGAGCATCCATGGGGCAGGTGTATGGCATAGAAATATAAATTTTACGTCTTTAATCATGACACAGATTTGTGATGCCCCTATGTGAGAGATTTTTAGTTGGTGTGTTTTTTGTTTTCTTTTAGGTGGCAGTAGCACGTGTTGTTGATTTTTACAGATATTAGAATCGGCTCTTATTTGTGGGGTTTCTCTTTGAACTTCGGATTTAACAGTATCAAAAAATCAGCCAAAAATCCCATTGCAGGATATTTTTTCTGGATAGATAAAGGATCTATTTCCCCAAATAGTTCTTAACAAGCAAGTATCATACTGTAAAAAAGGTTTGGCTGGCTTACTGGAGGGAGGGAGGGACGAACGGACGGTCACATCGAAAGTACATGCAGCTTCTTGGTTCTTTCGGTAAAGTCACGTAGAAGGAAAATAATAAAATAATAAAAATAAAACATAATAAAATAATTCTCACGACGTTTCGGCCACAACGCAAACAGCCGTCTTCAGGTGGAGAACAGGTCTGTCGAGAAGGCAGAGTCTGAATGGCACGCCCCAGGCTTGGAGCGACTATTTATGCTGGGATGGAGGGGCGAAGAACGTCTTGACAAAATAATTTGCATATCAAGAGGAATTTAGCATATTTATGGGAAATGCAGATATGCGATTAGTACTACTTGTGAAATGCGTAGGAGGTTTGGCGAGGGGTTTAAAGTCATTATGCCATGCATTATGCAGGATTAGCAGTATCAAAGGGAGGGAGTAAGGTTAGAATTAATAAAGGGAAGCAATGTTAATAATATGGCGCCGCAGCAACTAATATGCTTATAGACTTGTAATAAAGGACTCCTTCACAAGATGTCGCTCTCCGTTGGTCCTTTATTGGGTTCTTTCCTCGCACCCACTGGTCCTCGCTCCGACCCTCGCCGTGCGCCCCGCGCACGCTCCGTGTGGCTCTCTCTCTCTCTCGCCGTGCGCCCCGCGCACGCTCCGTGTGACTCTCGCCGTGCCGTCTCCTCCGGCCCCTCCGTGTGCTCTCTCCTCACCCGCCTGGCCACACCGCCCTTCGGTTACCCCGCACACGCTGCTGGCTCTCTCTCTCTCCGTGCGGTCCCACACGCTCCGCTGCCCGCGCACGCTGGATCCCAGTACGCCTATCGGCCCCGACCACGTGGCAATGGCGCCACTTCTCCCTCCACCGCCAGCGTGGCTTCCCTCCGTCGTTCACTCTCTTCTCTCCCCTGCTCCTCCTCCGTCTCTCTCCTTATATCCCCTCTCTCACGTGACCCAAACTCCACCTTCTCATCCGCCCCTGTCGCCGCCCCCACTCACCCCACGACCAGGCTCCGCCCTCCAATACACCGGCTCGTGTGAGTGGTGCGGAGGCAGCGCCCACCCTGTCCTTGCTCGCATTACACTACCCCCCCCTGATGAAAAAGCCAGCCGTCCTCGGCTGCAACAGAACAACAATAATGCGAGCAACACATGACACACCGGCATAAGAAGACAACGGAGAGAAGAACAATAACAATTAACGAAAGGAAGGGATTTCGAACGCGTGCGAGTCGCCGGACTGTCCTGCACGGGGTTGCCCCCCCGTGCGGACCGTGGCCTCGACGGGGTTTTAGGAGCGGCGGGACTGGAACCGCCCGCCGCTGTTGGAGGCCCGTCACTCCCAGCGTCCCGTTCCCCAAAGAGGCCCGTCATCGAGCCCTCCCGCAACTGCGCCCGAGGTGGGGTTGTAGGGGCAGCGGGGTCAAGTGTCCCCGTCGCCGTGGTAGGCCCACCCGGAGCAGGAATCACCATGTCCGGCAGGATCACCGCCGGTCCGTCTACAGGAGGCACGACAGGCGCGCTTGCAGGTTGAACAGGCAAAGTCAGTGGCGCGTCGGTCGCGACAGACACCGGCAAGGCAACATTAGGAGATGACGCATCCGTCCGCGGGGCCACATAGGGTTTCAATCGGGACGTATGCACGTACCAACGCCGCGATCCGAACCGAACACGCGCGGACTGCGGACTAGGAACCTCAATAAGCACCACCGGCCCTGCCACGGCCTATGCAACTTAGGGGAGGTCCCCACCGGTACCTGCGGGCAGTGCAGCCAGGCCATGTCCCCCACCCGCCAGGGGGACTCACCATGCGAGCGTCGTGCACAACGTTCGTTCCGGGCCTGGGTCTTGGCAGTAGCCAATCGGGCCCCCTCCCGCGCCTCAGCCACGCGACGAACGGTGTCCCGAATATAATCGGGGAGAGGCTTAACAGGACCCTTCACCCCCGTGCCCAGCTGCACGTCCACCGGCGGCACGTTCTCGCGGCCGTACATCAAAAAGAAAGGCGAGTACCCCGTCGACGCATGTGGCGTCATCCGGTACGCGGAGAGCACCCCAGGGATATGCAAATCCCAATCAGCCTGCTTTTCGCTAACCGTATGACAGAGCATCGCCGATAGGGTCCGATTAAGACGTTCAACCATCCCATCCGTCTGCGGATGGTAGGGAGACGTCCGTACCTTCTTGGTCCCCAGTGCAGCGCACACCTCAGCCAATAATTTAGAAGAAAAATTTCGCCCTTGGTCCGTAAGCAACCTTTCCGGTGCCCCTTTGTCCATTACATATCCGAACAGGAACGCCTCCGTGATAGACGCCGCTGACTGATCGGCTAAGGGCCAGGCCATCGGCCAGCGGGAAAGATATTCCACTCCAACCAATAAAAATTTGTTACCCCGAGCGGATGGCGGAAAGGGCCCCAAAATATCCAACGCCACTAATTCATTAATCCGTGACACCTGTATGGACTGCACTGGCGGAACATATGGGTGTTTAGGCGGTTTCCGTCGGGCACAGTCGGAGCACGCCCGAATGTGCCCGACGACATCAGTCGTCATGCCGTGCCAAAAATAATCCCGCTGTAACGTCAACAAGGTTTTCTGCACTCCGAGATGTAATAACTTCTCGGAATGCAGAATCCGAATCAATTCATATCGCAGCGACACCGGCACAACAAGCCGCCAGCGATCGTGCAAGCCTTCCCTCCACATCAGCAAGCCATCCCGGAGAGCAGCTCCCGGCGTCCCATCGGATAGCGGGCCACCCCTTACCTTCGCAGCCCGACCCCGCAAGGCCCCCAGCGAGTCATCAAGCAATTGTTCGCGAACCCATACCGAACGTGGCAAATTCAAAACCCCATCAGCCGGCTCTGGACACGCGGGAGCCTCAGGCACCTCCACAGCGGACATAACCGTCCGAGGTGGCAGCGGAACCCGCGTGCACCTATTTGTGCCCGAAGTGCAAGCGCACGGGGACCCCTGCGGCAATCTAGAAAGTGCGTCCGCGTTCGCGTGATGCGATCCCTTCCGGTACTGAATTTCAAATGAAAACTCCTGCAGGGTTTCCAACCATCGTGCCAATTGGCCAGACGGTTGATCAACCCTCAGGGCATATTGCAGAGCAGCATGATCCGTGCGCACAATAAACGTACGGCCGTATAGATACGGCCGGTATTGGCGAAGAAAATGTACTATGGCCAAGAGTTCCCGACGAGTAACGCAGTAGCGGGTCTCCGCCGGAGACAGCACGCGGCTTCCATAAGCCACTACGCGTTCGACGCCGTCCCTAGATTGGGACAGGACGGCCCCAATCCCCGTGTCACTCGCGTCGGTATCCAGGATAAATGGCCGAGTAAAATCCGGATAGTCCAGCGTCGGTGCCGATGCCAACGATCGCGTAGGCTCTGAAATGCTGCCTCCTCCGCCGGTCCCCAACTGAACCTCCGGCCCTTTGCCGTAAGGAGGTGTAAAGGCCTCGCGATCGTGGCAAAGTCAGGCACGAACCTGCGGTAATAAGAAGCGAACCCGACGAACCGACGCACGTCCCCCACTGAGGCCGGAGTCGGCCATTCCGGACGCACGCCGTCTTCTCCGGGTCAGTGGCCACCCCGTCCGAGCTGACTATGTGGCCCAAATAGCGCACGGATCGCTGCAACAGGTGACACTTTTTAGGCTTAAACTTCAATTTAGCGGAACGCATCCTCGCAAACACCGCGTCCAATCTCCGCAGATGTTCCTCAAACGTGCGGCTGAAGACGATAACATCGTCCAAATATATCAGACACGTGTCCCACTGCAGACCGGTCAACACGAGTTCCATCAATCGCTGGAACGTCGCCGGGGCGGCGTTCAAGCCCATGGGGAGACAATTAAATTGAAACAAGCCCTGCGGCGTACGGAAAGCCGTCTTTTCCCTCGAGGACTCGTCCAGGGGAAGTTGCCAAAATCCCGATGAAAGATCGAGAGTAGAAAAATTTGCCCCAGACAAGGCATCGAGGGAGTCATCCATACGCGGCAGGGGGTACGCGTCCGCAACCGACACTTTATTCAACCTGCGAAAATCGACACAAAACCGCAATTTCCCATCCTTTTTCTTCACAAGGACCACTGGAGCGCCCCACGGACTGTTGGACGGGGAAATAATGTCGGCGGCCAGCATATCCTCCACCGCGCCCCGTATATGATCCCGCTCCGACGGACTCAACCGATGCGGGTTCATCCGAATCGGAGCGGCATCCCCCGTATCAATATGGTGGGAGAGCAGAGAAGTGCGTCCCAAATCGAAATCGTCCGAACTAAAAACGTCGGAATACTTTCCCAACAGCGTGCGAAGCGCGGACCGTTGGTCGCCAGTTAAGGACACATTCTCCCGGCACAATTCTGCAATCCAGCGATCGTCCTGTGCCGTGGAGGTCGAGACCCCCCCTACGAGGCCCCGGGGGCCCCCATCGTCATGGGCCGTGAAAGCAGTCGTAGCATGAGCTAAAACCGTTCCGGCCGGCACACTAACATTATCTGCGGTCCCATTCAACACTTGTAAAAACGGGGGTTGACCCGGCCGAACAATCGTCTGCGCCCCGACCAGCGTCAAACCCCCCGTTATAGCATTGGACGGCGACAACAACACACCTTCCGCCCCCTCGATTCCCGGCACCGGTTTCCGATAACGCAGCGGAATAAGCATTTGCGACCCAGGTGGAACATCAACCGATACGTCGGAGAGCGCCTGCACCTGGCGGTCAGGAACGGACTGGCCCCAGGGTGATGGCAAGAAGGCAATTTGGCGGCCCCCCGGTAATTGGATACAATTCTGATCCACCCTAATCTGAATGGGCATTTTCGCCAGGAAATCCGTTCCCAACAAGCAGGGCACAGCAGGGACCTAGAAATCAACACCGTCCCAGAAACCGAAACACCCCCAACCGCTATGCTGGCGTCCACCTGACCCACAATGCCCATACTTCCCCCATTCGCCGCTATGCACGAGTCGTAAACCGGTCGCACCCGCTCTGGAGGAATGGACAGGAGGTGAAATATAACGTCCGAGATAATGGTCGCGGACGCACCCGAGTCCACCAAAATACGCACGTCCACCCCTTGGATGGAACCCGGCACAGTGGACGACCCGGTAGCGGCCGCAACCACCCTCCGTGCCAATTTACGCCACTGTGTCAGCGAGCGACGCGGCCCTTCCAGCGCTCCCCCGTTAGTAACATTATCCGGACCCCGCGGCGAAAGTGATGCATGAGGTGACAGGCCTTGCCGGGTGTCTGATGCGTACCGACTTGCCTGTCGTGGTTGTTCTTGACGCGTCGCCTCCTTGGCAGGGGCCTCCTGCTGGAGCGGCGGGCGAGGGCGAGCCCAACATTCCCTGGCGAAGTGCCCCCGACGGCCGCAGCGGAAGCACAACAGGTCGGGCCGTCGTCCGGCGCCCCCCCTGTCCTGGCGATCTCGCAACGGTGGCCCCGGCCCCAACTCCGCACCCCCGCGAGTAGGCGGCTGGGTCGCTGCTGCCGTCAACTCCGCAGGCCCCCTCTCGTCCCGCACGTACACGGCCTTGGACGGGTCCCATCCCGTGGCACCGCCCTCGATCTTGGGGCTCCCCGTCCAGGCTGTCACTTGCTTCCACCGGCGCAGGTTGAATTGCGCGTCCAGGCACTTAGCCGCTATCCGGGAGGTCAGTTGTTCGTGGCCGCACACAGGCATGGGGATGCCCAAATCCCTGGACAGCTCCAACATTTTTCCTAAAATCAAAGGCTCTAGCAAGTCAGGCTCCGTGTCCGGGTATGCGGCCATAGCCAATTCCAAGACGGCACCCCGGTAAGCCACGGGAGATTCCTCCGGAGCCCGTTGCCGTTGAATAAACCTGCGATGGGCATCGTCCGGGGGCTCATAAGCTTCCGCCATCTCTTCAAATACAGCCTTCAGCGTAGTCTTTCTCGCGGCTTTAATGGAGCGGAAAAACCTGACCGATTCGTCATCCAGAAGCGTCGGCAGGACTTCTAGAGCCTCCGCATCCGTCCATTTTGCAGAGCGGACTGCCGCCTCAAAGCGGCAGGCGAACGCACTCCAGTCGCCGCCAATGGAGAATTCCTTGAGCGTCGTCAGCCGATGGCTGCGGGTCCCCGAGTCGCCGTAATCCGCCGACGGTGTTTGACGCGGTGGCGACACGATAGCGTCTTCCCGCATAGACAAGATGGTGGCTTCCCGCGGAGACAAGATGGCGGCTTCCCGGGGTGACAAGATGGCGGCTTCCCGCGGTGACAAGATGGCGGCTTCCCGCGGCTTTCTCGCGCTTCGTCCCGGCCCCGCCCAAGATGGCGGCATCTTGCCGCGTGGCGGAGAGGGCGGGAAGCGTCGCGCGGCCCCAATGGCGGACGGCTCCCGCTCGGGCGATCCGGCCTCGCCCCGTCGTCACCAGGGCACACAGTTGTGTCAGCGTGGCCCGCAGCAACTCGAGTTGAGCCGTCACGTGCCGCCAGCCTTCCTCGGCGCCCGTGAAGCAGACGGCCCCGCGCACCGACGATTTCTTGCACCCCCGGCGTGTCGCCCTGTCCGCACTTCGCCCCCTCCTTCCATCGTCGGGAACGCCGCCTCAATTGGAAGCTCGTCTTCGTCGTCCGAGGATGGTGCAGGTACGTTCTTCTTTTTAAGATGCTTAGACATCTTGGTTCACTTCTGACACCAGTGTAATAAAGGACTCCTTCACAAGATGTCGCTCTCCGTTGGTCCTTTATTGGGTTCTTTCCTCGCACCCGCTGGTCCCGCGCACGCTCCGTGTGGCTCTCTCTCCTCGCCGTGCGCCCCGCGCACGCTCCGTGTGGCTCTCGCCGCGCCGTCTCCTCCGGCCCCTCCGTGTGCTCTCTCCTCACCCGCCTGGCCACACCGCCCTTCGGTACCCCGCACACGCTGCTGGCTCTCTCTTCTCCGTGCGGTCCCACACGCTCCGCTGCCCACGCACGCTGGATCCCAGTACGCCTATCGGCCCCGACCACGTGGCAATGGCGCCACTTCTCCCTCCACCGCCAGCGTGGCTCCCTCCGTGGTTCACTCTCTTCTCCCCCTGCTCCTCCTCCGTCTCTCTCCTTATATCCCCTCTCTCACGTGACCCAACTCCACCTTCTCATACCGCCCCTGTCTCCGCCCCCACTCACCCCGACGACCAGGCTCCGCCTCTCCAATACACCGGCCCGTGTGAGTGGTGTGGAGGCAGCGCCCACCCTGTCCTTGCTCACATTACACTACCCCCCCTGATGAAAAAGCCAGTCGTCCTCGGCTGCAACAGAACAACAATAATGCGAGCAACACATGACACACCGGCATGAGAAGACAACGGAGAGAAGAAGAATAACAATTAACGAAAGAGAAGGGATTTCGAACGCGTGCGAGTCGCCGGACTGTCCTGCACGGGGTTGCCCCCCCGTGCGGACCGTGGCCTCGACGGGGTTTTAGGAGCGGCGGGACTGGAACCGCCCGCCGCTGTTGGAGGCCCGTCACTCCCAGCGTCCCGTTCCCCAAAGAGGCCCGTCATCGAGCCCTCCCGCAACTGCGCCCGAGGTGGGGTTGTAGGGCAGCGGGGTCAAGTGTCCCCGTCGCCGTGGTAGGCCCACCGGAGCAGGAATCACCATGTCTGGCAGGATCACCACCGGTCCGTCTACAGGAGGCACGACAGGCGCGCTTGCAGGTTGAACAGGCAAAGTCAATGGCGCGTGGGTCGCGACAGACACCGGCAAGGCAACATTAAGAGATGATGCATCCGTCCGAATATATAGCAGTGTGGTATACAGTTGGGTGGGTAGAATAATACAGTGTAATATTACAATGTATAGTCTATAAGCATATTAGTTGCTGCGGCGCCATATTATTAACATTCCTTCCCTTTATTAATTCTAACCTTACTCCCTCCCTTTGATACTGCTAATCCTGCATAATGCATGGGCATAATGACTTTAAACCCCTCGCCAAACCTCCTACGCATTTCACAAGTAGTACTAATCGCATATCTGCATTTCCCATAAATATGCTAAATTCCTATTGATATGCAAATTATTTTGTCAAGACGCTCTTCGCCCCTCCATCCCAGCATAAATAGTCGCTCCAAGCCTGGGGCGTGCCATTCAGACTCTGCCTGAAGACGGCTGCTTGCGTTGTGGCCGAAACGTCGTGAGAATTATTTTATTTTTATTATTTTATTATTTTCCTTCTACGTGACTTTACCGAAAGAACCAAAAAGATGAATCCCTGCAGTCACGAAAGCTTTAAATCGAAAAGTACATGCAGGTTGCTCGGCTTTTTTTACATTAACTCTTACGTATTCTGTGAGTCTAAAATGGAATAGTACAGCAAAAATATAAGGCAAGCTACTATAATATGTATGGTAAAAAACAACAGCACGGACGTTTAAAAACAGCGTCGCTCAAGACAGATACGTTGTAGCCGAGGGTGTCCTTGGCCACACGTTTATCCACGAAGTGACCTCAACGCATACAACAAAATAAACTGTGGCCTGGAAACTAAAAATATACATTCACAGGTGACGTTTTGGGCAATAGCTCTTCATCTCACACGTGTAATACGGGAAGCTGCTACCCAACTGGTTCTAATGCGTATGTTTAGTGTGGATCGGTGGGACGGTGGTTAGCACACTGTGCTCCAAACCCGGCGAACCGAGTTCAATATCCCGCTCACGGCCACCATCAGTGACGAATATATGAACCGGTCCTGGACCTCTCCTCGGTCGACTCATGTTTAAATGAGTACCTGGTGCTGTGTGCAAACATCATTCGTGGGGAAACAAAGGCGGCCGGGCATGATACTGGTCACCCACTCCCTCATGTGGCGTGTTGGCCTCCATAGGCGCTTGCCAAGAGCACTTGCTCGAACGGCCCGTTGAAGGCTCTAAGGGAAATCTTTGTCTTCAATATAAAGTAGTGTGCTCAGAACTGCACACGTAATGCGTTCACAATTCGTATCCAACCCAAATTTTCGTTTATTCCGTCACTGGAATGTGCTTGATGGAGGGGAGGGGGGTCGTGCACCACTGAAGACATCACGTAACGTCACTACACGGAGTGCGCCCGGTCTCGTAAGATCTCCGAAGCGAAGCAAGGTGGAACCTGGATGGATGACCACCACCGTGACCACCATGCACAAGTGTTGTTGTTGGCTGCAGGGCTACGTAGTGAGCAGCAGAGGGCAGTGCAGCAAAATCTATAGTTGGACTGTACTACGTTGACGGCATCCCGAATTCTTCCGGGGTCAATCAATGGAGTACTGTAGTACCCGATTCAGGGAAGGCTCGCTTATGGCTTCTGCCATAAGAACGTGGAATTGTCAGCGCTGGCAGTGGATATGAGCAGGGCGACAGATGCACGTGCTTTGGTGGGACGGCCCCGTGACACAGCCACGTATGTTGACGGCGAGCGGCGAAGGGCTGGGAGAGTTCGGTTCTTCACCGGTGGTGCACGCACGGGAATTCCCACCCGGGGTCGTGAGTTCTCGCTGGGGGCTGTGGGGCCAGAGCGTAGCCGGCAGCTCGTCCTGTACGAGCATCGCGAGCCAGCCGGTTCCATTTGGGGAAGTCCCCCCGTGGGTCCAATTGCTGTTTGTATTGCTGGCCAAAGTTCCGGCAGTGCGCGTGTCGGATGCGGAGATGACGCTGCTCGCTTCTGCGGTAGTTTATTGCACAATGGGTGTAAGTTTCCCCCCCGGTGCTGCTTGCGTCACTGGGTCTACAGCTGAACACAAACGCCACAGGCACGGACAGCGCTGCCTTGCTGTGCGCAACGGAGACGCCGGAGGGTGCAGAGGATCCGGGACGCCGGGGACAGTGGAGGGGGGGCGAGCGTCATCCCGGAGACCGCGTGGGGGTTCTTCGGACACTTCGGGGACTCCTCTCAATGGGAAAACCAATGAAGAGATGAGGTCACCATCCCCGGCAGAACCTTGCGTTATTGATCCTACAATAGGTTCGTGTTATAACTATTAAAAGGCATATGTTGGTTAGCTTGTACAGTGTTTCACAAACTGATAAAAATACGATGCACGTGCATGCTTTTGAGAGGTGTGTGATTTGAGTGCATGGACACAACCTTGGACACTCGCGTTGACATCAACCCACTCGCGTGAAGAAGAGGGGTGAACGCAGCACGAACCCAGCAGAACGTCGCGGAGTTTCAATAATTGTCTCTCAAGACGGCCCTGCATTGACGATGTTTGGCCACCTCTTTTGTGCGTGGGAGGAAACTGGGGGTGGTGGGGTACTGGAGCAGTCGCGAGAATGAGCAGACAAATGTTTAAACATCCAGACAGGACAGCAACCCATTTGCTGTACTGCCTTCGCATTATAGGAGTCGTCGCAGTGCGTGGCGACTCTGTGACCCACCACCAACTGGCCGAACAACGCCTTGCTATGCACTTATTCCTCTTTAAAAAAAAGAGGAAATTAAAGTTTATATTCTTGGTTCTTTCGGTAAAGTCACGTAAATAGAAAACAAAAAATAAGATACAATAAAAATAATTAATATTTTCATTCAACGGTTTTACTTAACTCGACTCCCGTGTCGTGGTCAAATCATGTAACCAACATTTAGTCGACTTCCTGTTGTCCAATGAATTCTAAATGTTGCACACGGACTCAGATCCGGTGACAATGCATGTCTGTATCAAAATCGGCAGCAACTAATGCATTAATTGGCTCTTTTAAAGCAATTAACATTTTGTATGGACGGCGTATTAATTAAATATTTATTTGGGTAGGTCCAAGACGCCGCGGTCCCTAAAACTCTCGAATCGCCTCGCTCAAGAAGCAGGCGCCACGTGCCGACGAGTTCCGGCACCCTCACTCCACACAAACAAAAGTTGTACATTTAAGATTAATTTATAAAATAAACAAGCGTTGATGTGGGAGCAGGCGCATCATTTACGTACTTCTAGACCGTGAGTTAAACGAAGTTGTGAATAGAATCGTTTTTAAAAACTTTTTTAAAGGAGTTTTAAATTTTCTTTTTTGTTTTCTATTTACGTGACTTTACAGAAAGAACCAAGAAAATGAATTCCTGCAGTCACGCAAGTTAAGTCTAAAAATGAAAGTTTAGTTTGCACTGTAAGCAAATGTAAACCACTTCTCAGAAGTTCCGATAATCAGCATGTAAATACATCAGCATCATCAGCAGCCGGTGCAAGTCAATGTTTAACTTGCAGGGAACTCAAGGGCGAGGTGAGTCTCATCCGCAAGTGACCTCGGTAACCAAAAAAATCGAGAACAGAGCGAGCGGCGTTACAGGAGGACGTGAAGAAGACACAACGAGGTGCGGAGTGGGAAGGCGGCCGCCTCGTCCAAGCCTTGCCAGCGGGGGGGGGGGGCGCAGCAGGACACGCGCACCAACAACAACAGCAGCGGCGGCACCAACAACAGCATCAGCGGCACCAACAACAACAGCAGCAGCGGCATCAACAACAACAGCATCAGCGGCACCAACAACAACAGCAGCAGCGGCACCGCCTGCGTTGCGCTCAGAGAGCGACGGCGACGCGGGGCGACGTTTTGGGCTCCGCGTGGTCGCAACGCACGAGGAAGCAGCGCACGGGGCGGGGGGGGGTCACGTGGGCACAGCTACCGCCCTCTGAGACGGACGGGGATTTCCAATCGCGCGCGTTCTGTTGACACCGTGTTCGTGTGCTCACACAGACAGACACGGGGTTCACACAGACAGACACGGGGTTCACACAGACAGACACAGTGATTATACAGACAGACACGGGGTTCACACAGACAGACACGGTGTTCAGACAGACAGACACGGGGTTCACACAGACAGACACGGTGTACAGACAGACACGGGGTTCACACAGACAGACACGGTGTTCACACAGACAGACACAGTGATTATACAGACAGACACGGGGTTCACACAGACAGACACGGTGTTCACACAGACAGAGACGGTGTTCACACAGACAGACACGGGGTTCACACAGACAGACACGGTGTTCACACAGACAGACACGGTGTTCACACAGACAGAGACGGTGTTCACACAGACAGAGACGGTGCTCACACAGACAGAGACGGTGATTATACAGACGCAGGGTCGCGTCGTGCCCCGCTCGAAGCCGCTGCTTCAGACCCTTCGCCAAGAGCCGGTGAGTGCGTGCGGGGTGCGCGAGTGTCTGTTCAGGCTCTACGGGGTCTTTGGTGTTCGTGCGTGTGTCAATATGTATGTCAATCTACATCATTAGACCTGCTTTGCCAGTACTAAAATAATGCACACATGATTCCTTGTTAAAAGGTTTCAGTTGTGTTGCCAGAAAAAAGGGGGAACCCCCTATTGTGTATGTCAATGTGTCTGAGTTCCTACGGCAGGCGAGGCTGTCTTGTGTTGGTCACGTAGCCCACTTGCCCAGCCATGTTTGGCTGGATAGAGGAGTTTGGGTTCGCTTCATTTGTGGCCAGTTACAAGGGGGACCTGTGGTGCGTGAGAACAGCGACAACAAAAAACAAAATACAACCAAAGGTTACAGAAAAACGTAGGTACATGTGCAAGTAAATGCAAGACTTTTGTCTAAGAGTGACACAAACACGTGATTCGAAAAAGTGCAAACGTATAAGCAAGAGGCACCAGAAATAGATAAAGTTGCAAGCACTGTGTTTTGGCTTAATTGGGGAACAAGAAGAAGACGTGAAGGGAGGAAACCAAACTGGGATGAGCTGCTCGGTATTCGAGAAATGTGGAGAAGCAACACGGATTTTTTTAAACCAAAGTTTTAGCGAGTAGAATTATCAGGAGGAATAAGGAGGCAAATCTGAGTCTACGAGGAGTTAGAGGAACTAAGTGGTCATTTGGGCAATTGGTGGATTTGTTTAACACCTAAGTAACTCCCTTAGATATGAGGGTTCTGACAGATGATGGATTACACTGTAATAATAGTTATTTTGTTCCTGGGTAGTAAGTGTAATTTCCGAATCGCTTATGCCTCAAAAGTACAGAAAATGGCTATTATTCCCCACAAACTTTTCTTTGTGACGAGGACAGTTATATTTTAAAATTTACCTATTTTCCAGAACATTACAGATAGATTCAGTGCTAAGTAGACTTGAGAGTGACTTCTCGAACATTCTAGAAACTTACCAGTAATATAAATAGTAGTATAAATACAGGGGCCTTAAGCTCACCAGTTCAGTTTAATTCCAGCTGCCTCAGTGGATACATATGTGCATTTTTTCTGAGATAGCATCAAGAGGCTGCAAGCATGCGGCAGACGCATTTTGTCATGTCTGCGGCCAATGTATCAAGACGAGAGCGAAAAAGTTTTCTGTGGAAGCATCTGCTAAGATGTGTGAGGCCTACAAGGCATATTCGGCATGCCTGTTGGGGATCAAGACAAACCCTGGGCACCTCATTTCACCTGCTAGCAATGCAGATGGACAATTGTTGCTCGGAATTTAATGTTATAAAATTTGTAACAAAAATTGTAAAAGTTTTTATTTTAAAATGTTTTACTATTTTTTTGTTATTGAAAAAATATACAGTGAGGGAAAAAAGTATTGATCCCCTGCTGATTTTGTACGTTTGCCCACTGACAAAGAAATGATCAGTCTATAATTTTAATGGTAGGTTTATTTGAACAGTGAGAGACAGAATAAACAACAAAATCCAGAAAAACGCATGTCAAAAATGTTACAACTTGATTTGCATTTTAATAAGGGAAATAAGTATTTGACCCCTTTGCAAAACACGACTAAGTACTTGGTGGTAAAACCCTTGTTGGCAATCACAGAGGTCAGACGTTTCTTGTAGTTGGCCACCAGGTTTGCACACATCTCAGGAGGGATTTTGTCCCACTCCTCTTTGCAGATCTTCTCCAAGTCATTAAGGTTTCGAGGCTCACGTTTGGCAACTCGAACCTTCAGCTCCCTCCACAGATTTTCTATGAAATTAAGGTCTGAAGACTGGCTAGGCCACTCTAGGACCTTAATGTGCTTCTTCTTGAGCCACTCCTTTGTTGCCTTGGCCGTGTGTTTTGGGTCATTGTCATGCTGGAATACCCATCCACGACCTATTTTCAATGCCCTGGCTGAGGGAAGGAGGTTCTCACCAAGATTTGACGGTACATGGCCCCGTCCATCGTCCCTTTGATGCGGTGAAGTTGTCCTGTCCCCTTAGCAGAAAAACACCCCCAAAGCATAATGTTTCCACCTCCATGTTTGACGGTGGGGATGGTGTTCTTGGGGTCATAGGCAGCATTCCTCCTCCTCCAAACACGGCGAGTTGAGTTGATGCCAAAGAGCTCCATTTTGGTCTCATCTGACCACAACACTTTCACCCAGTTGTCCTCTGAATCATTCAGATGTTCATTGGCAAACTTCAGACGGGCATGTATATGTGCTTTCTTGAGCAGGGGACCTTGCGGGCGTTGCAGGATTGCAGTCCTTCACGGCGTACTGGTTTCTTGGTGACTATGGTCCCAGCTGCCTTGAGATCATTGACAAGATCCTCCCGTGTAGTTCTGGGCTGATTCCTCACCGTTCTCATGATCATTGCAACTCCACGAGGTGAGATCTTGCATGGAGCCCCAGGCCGAGGGAGATTGACAGTTCTTTTGTGTTTCTTCCATTTGCGAATAATCGCACCAACTGTTGTCACCTTCTCACCAAGCTGCTTGGCGATGGTCTTGTAGCCCATTCCAGCCTTGTGTAGGTCTACAATCTTGTCCCTGACATCCTTGGAGAGCTCTTTGGTCTTGGCCATGGTGGAGAGTTTGGAATCTGATTGATTGATTGCTTCTGTGAACAGGTGTCTTTTATACAGGTAACAAGCTGAGATTAGGATATACTGAACTTTCAACGCCGCTACCAAGGACAGTATAACAACATTTGGGGGCTGATTCGTGAAAGTTATTTACAGTATAATCATAAATCTCAAAAAACGACTCACTTCTAAATCTGTCGTAGTAGTTTTTGTATTACTGTAGTATAAATACATGTTAATTTTGATTCATGTTTTTTTCTGACTTTATGTGAATGAAAAGACACAAATTCGCCTGTTTTTTCATTGAAAATAGGTAAATTTCAAAATATCACTCTCCTAGTCACAAAAGCAAAGTTTGTAGGGAATAATAGCCATTTTCTATACTTTTTAGGCATAAGAAATACGAAATAACACTACCCAGGAACAAAAATTGTGCTACATAGTGTTATTATTGATGGAGACAATTTTAAATTGGTCAGATAAGTTGCAAACAATAGAATTTCAGAATTTTTGCCTTTTGTGCACAGGTTCAAATACTTTAGAAGAGTTGAGGAAGATGATTCCACAATGACGAGATTCAAGACTGTTGGAGATAAAGTCATGAGTATTGAGTACCACAGAGGCTGTGTTATGGAATATGGCATATTCTCAGATGAAATTTTGTGGCGTGTGATTTTTATATCTTCTCAAAGATCTGGATGAGAGGGGAGGATTGAGATAGGGCGGTATTTGTTAGGGTCATCTCTAGTGCCACCTTTATGACTCGGACGCACGAGAGCAGTTTTCATTCTGGAGGGATGAATGTTATTTAATGGAAAGGCTGAATATACTGTTTGTGCTATCGGTTTTGCAATGAAGTTTTCCACAAGCTGGGGGCAAAGCTGGGGGAGACCATCGGCACCATCACCAGAGGAAGGTTTTGGCGTGGTGAACAAGGTTAGCATTTCAAATTCTGAAACTGAGAGGAAATTACATTTCTGATTAGGGTGGAGTGCGGAGGGTCAGTTAAGAGGCATGTGAATCGCGGTGTCACAAGCTTGGATGTCGGTGGTGAAGCTGTGGCCTGCAGATCTAAAGTGTGAATTAAACCCATTCGCAATTGCAGTTTCATCAGAAAGGCAACTGCCATTGAGCAAAAGCCTCGGCAGTAGTCAGTATTCAGACGTTTTACCTACAAGGGTCTTTATGGCTTTCCAGAAAAGTGTGGGATCATGTTTTGAATCCCAAAAAGTATCTTGAAAATGAGTATTTTGTCTGCCAATCTAATTTGGTGCAACGAGCCATTAGGACTCTATGGTTGGTCCAGTTGAGTCCAACCCGGTTTGCTTAGCGAGTTTCTAAGCTACGTTTCTTGAGCAGGTGAGATGGGCAATACATGGCTTGAACCAGGGGGCTTCATTAACGGGGCATGTTTGAAAGGTCGAAGGCCAAGCGGTGCCCAATATGGAAATCTTACAGATGTTAGGTAGGTTATAATTAGCTATGTGGCTGAAGGCCTGGTGGTCTAAGGAATTAAAAGAACTTTATACATTATCTTAAATGGGACTATAAGCAATTTTGTATGTCAATATTGAGTGGTCACAAAGATGATTTTCTCAAGACACCCACTTTTACAAACTTTGATGGAGCATTTGACATGAGAAATATCAATGATTAATGAGTGGTCAAGGGTACTTTCATATTAGAATGTGCCTCGTAAACAGATGAGCTGACATAGGTTGAATTCAACTGTCAAAGCAAGAGCTTCAGTCAGAGGATAAACCCAGTTCAAGTCGCCAGTGATTATAATCAGCTCCCCTTTAGGTAAGGCAGAGATGGAATTGCACAGAAGTAGGGGGCTAAACAGGCACGGCACGGGCTACAAAAGAGGTGGGCTGATGTGGTATAGAAGAATGTGGAGCTGAGTGGACTTGCCGATGATTGGTACCAGCAGTGTCAAGATCAGCCTCTATGGAGTAAAGTTCACGGGAATAGTAACCACAGTAGTAGCAATAGATAATATGGCAACTGAGTAACTGGAGTGAATCGGTCAGTGATGAATCATCAGATTGCTTCAACGAGATTGCTTCAAGTTCAAATATGTCAAGTACAGTGAGGCAGGTTACAGCAACAGGATTTGTACTTAAGCAAATTTTGTGCCTCGTAGCCTTGGAACTACAGCCGGTGTGCATATATATGAATGTGCATACATATTGATGTGCGTATATGACGATGAATGTGTACTGACTTATGTGTGTCTGTATAAATGTGTCACTGTTTCTATCCCATCCAGGAGAGTGAGGCTCCACCATGGCCCGGTTGCACATCCAGGTCCTCCTCCTCATAGTAATTACACCCTTGGTGTGGTGTTTTTCAGTCGACCCGCTGAACACGGAGACTGCCATTCATCTTGTGAGTTTAAACATAACAAAGTGTACACCAGCACAACATACACGAACCAGGGAAGCATGTGCCTTGCCACTTAAGGTAAACCGACTATTCAACTTCTCTGAATCTCATCAGCGGGGTCAGGGGATAACATTCGAACTGTGCTGCTGTTCAGGATATCACCATGTATCGATTCTCTATCGATTGGTATCCAGTCACCTCCGAGCCCAGGGGGTTTCAGTCTCACATCAGATGGTAATCTCTGCTTGATCCATCAACTCTGCCTCATCGCCACAGCATCGGCCACCTCTACAGTGGGAAGGGAGACCATATCCTGAGGCCACCGGCCCGGTGCATGTCAGATGGGGCAGCTGGTGCCGTGATAGTGATTGTTTTTACGTATCAGGATGGACACCTCGTCAGACTGAAGAGGAAATCTTGCCATGCTGATGAATATCTCCTCAACGATATTTGCTGCAAGAAATGCCAAGCCGGTACTTTATTATCATTAGAGCCATCATCACCACCATTGCCATCACCAAAATCATCATCTTAATCACCACAATCATGACCACTATTAAAACTACACCACCATTATCGGCATTGGCATCATAAAATAATGCATTACTGTACACCAAACATTGCAAAATATAAATAACATGAAGTTTATCTTCCAAGCTGAATGGATTTAAACCCATCTTTACTTTTTTTATTGTATTTAATAGCTGTTTGCTAACAGAACTTGCCCCAACAAGATGTAAGGGTATACTCAGGATGTATGTATGTGGCATGGCCCAGCATTAGCCCTTTCGCCGCTTGTTGCAGAGGTTTGTGGTTTTAGTCTGGCAGGCTACGCTGGTTAACACTACGGGTGTATTCATCTTGAAAATAAGGGCTATATGCTTAATTGTGGACTTAAAATATTGCATAATGTAATGGCAAAAATAGCAGCCCATTGTGTGCTGGCGTCATGGTCCAAATATGTTGAATTAGAAACATTATGAGCAAATTACTTAAGTAGGAAACAGATAGCTATCAACACCCACCACTGCAAAAACTTGGCAGGACTGGCCTGCAAAAGTCTTGAGAGTCAGTGGGACTTTATTTGGTAACAAGCATAATATGTGTGTATCTACAGGAAAGCTTCTGAAAAGCCACTGCACCAGTAGCTCGGACACCGTGTGTGAAGACTGCTCCAATGGAAACTATTTGGATGAGCCCTCTGCCAATACAAAATGCAAACAATGCCGTATCTGTGACAATGGTATGAGAACTTCCCACGAAAAACCACGGCCCTCGATTACATCTGGCACAACACAGCCCAGCCAGCTTGTTTCATTTAGGCATCGCTCTCTCTTGTTGCGAAGTCAACACCAGTTTATCATCACTTTAATATGTAATTTCTCCAGGGCTTCTGGCCTTCCAAGGTCATGGAATTTTTTAATGTCATAAGGCAGGGCTGTCCAAACTATTGTTCGTGTGCTCAGTGTTTCCCACGGACTCTTTTTAATCCTGCCCAAGGCATTATTCAAATTGGCGATTAAACGTGGCCCTTCAAAGCTTTGAAATTAAATTAATAATAAAAAATTTGTCCATGGCAACAAAACTTTCAGGAGTTAAATGCCAATGTCGAGCTTTGCTAGCCAGAAGAGGGCTGCAGGAGAGAGTTTGTGTAGTTTTGCCATTCATCCTCTGTCAAAGGAGCGCAGACTACAGTGGTTTATTATACAGTTCATAGTTTGGGTTCTCATCATGAGTTTCATGGGAGAATGATGCAGGAAGGCAGCAATGGTGCTATCTTGGTCAGTGTGTAGGCCGTGTATGCGTGGGACAGGCGAAGGGTGGGGGTTGCTGGGGTGGGAGGCTAGTGGGTGAGGACTTCAGCTTTTCGAGTCCAGCACATGAATACTTTTCTCTCTGTACATCTCAAGTCTATTCTGAATATTATTTGTTTTATTTTGAGTGCAGCACATCTTTTTTTCATATAATAATAATAAGCATGCATATTCCTTATATTTTACATTTGCATAGTATATTTTGGGCGCCCAAATTAAACAATCTAGATATTTGGATGTTTGTATCTGTAAACATGGATGTGACTAAATGGGAAATTTCATTTTCAAGCCTTTCTAGAAAATACTTGGAATTAACATCAGTTACTCTTTGATTATATGTATTCGATGTTACAATGTGAATTGACACGTTGCTGGGTGGACATGTGGCACCACTGCAGCCCATAACCTGCACCCCATGAGGCATTGCTCTGCTACGTCCGATGCCATCTGCGGGTGCAACGAGGGGTCATACTGCAGCCACAAAGACGGCCCGGAAAGCTGCCTGGATTGCAAGCCACACACGACGTGTCCCCCGGAGCTGAAATTGCAAAACCTGGTGAGATTAACTTCCATCGTAAGGGGAAAATACTCAAATATCTCCAATGTAATCGAACTACCATGTTGACTGGGACTTGAACATGATGTTGTCGAGTCCACTGTGCGGCATACACACTGGTTACTGTGTGAATTTGGCTTTTATGAGTGCGTTTTGACTTGTGCGTTTGTGTGGTGTAGGGAGAGATGTTCTAGTGTGATCAAGAGGGTGGTGCAGGCTGTGTGTGGTGTAGGCAGTGGTGCAGCCTGTATGTGGGTGGTGCAGTGGTAGTGTAACGGTTAGTGCGCTGCGCTACGAACCTGTCGACCCAGGTTCGATAGACGCAAAACCTGGTGAGATTAACTTCCATCGTAAGGGGAAAATACTCAAATGCGTCCAATGTAATCGAACTACCACGTTGACTGGGACTTGAACATGATGTTGTCGAGTCCACTCTGAACCGGTCCTGGGCCTTCCCTTGGTCGACTCAGCCTCAAATAAGTACCTGGTGCAGTGGTGTGTAAACATCGCCACTTGGGAGACAAAAGCGGCCGGGCAAGGTGTTGGCCACCCAACCCCTCGTGGGCTGTGACGATCTTAATAGGTGCTTGCTAACAGCACCTGCCCCAACAGTCTGTTAGTGGCTATACAGGGGATCTTTGGTGGTTCAGGCTGTGTGTAGGTATGTAGTTAGGTTCATCAGTGCACATTACAACAGAATGGGAACAATACAGGGGCATATAGCAACAGAAAATAAACTCGTCACGATCTCAGCGGATAGCACAGACTGAGCAAAGAGATTTGTAACCGCGCGCATAAACAATAGGCGAGGAATGGTGGTTGCTATGCTTTCTATAAACTCCTGTCCCATGTGCTTGCTAAAGTTGGCCCTCAGGATAGTCATCCTGTTGGGTGACTTTAATGCCGAGTGGGTAATGTCAGAGATACCAGGGCCAGTGATTGGATGGCATGGGCCAGATCAGCTTAATAATACTGGTAAGAGACTGCTAGACTTCTGTGCAGCCCATGGGCTTATAATCACCAATAGGCTGTTTCAGCATCGGCGCATCCACATAACATCATGTATGTATGCTGGGTCCAAGCAAGAAGATCTGCTGGACTATATAGCGACGAACAGCAAATGCGGCCCATATCCTTAACACCAGGACCTACTGCGGAGCTGATCTGCCCACTGACCATCGGCTTGTCATCCGTAAGATGTGCCTGCCATTTTTCGACTGGGGGGGTTGGGCGTCCATCAAGGACCCCCATTCAAGCCCAAAATAGCCTGGTGACAGCATGCTGATAGTTGTAAGAGAGAATGTCAACATCGCTTTTAGCTGCGTTTGGCATCGTCCACCCCTGCTCTTGATGCTGAGGGAAAATGGTATGAGGTTCACAACTGTGGCTGAAGCAGTTGCAATGGCTGCATTGGTTATGCAGTCCAGACCTCCTCAGAGAACATGGCTGAAAGAGGTGTGCAGGCTGGTTGAGAGAAAACGACAGACCCACTCTCGCCGTCTGAAACATCTCATGTCAGAGAATGAGGCTTACCGCAGCCTTCCCTCGGAGGTTCGGAGAGCCTTGTGGTGCTGCAAGGTTGAGTGGTGGGTGCAGGTTGCTGAGATGGAATCAGCCTCGGTAGCCCATGATCACAAATCACTCTAATTCCATCCAAAAAGTAACTTGCAGCACCTCACCTATCAGCATCCTTCCCCCGCACCTTCGTTTTCTATGTATGGTGCAAAAGAAGTTCAACATATATACATCCTTGAAGAAAAAAAGCAGTGATCTGATCTCTGACCTCCAGGACCAGGTCTGGAGGTTCACAGAGCATTTCTGAGGTATTTGGGCAAAGTGGGGATGGCCCTGTAGCAACTCCCTGTGAGTGGCTAGGTGAGGTTTCATATGTTGAGGAAGTATGAAGGGCGATCCAAGGTCTGAAACCAGGAAAAGGACCGGGCAGAGATGATCTCCCAAACTACTGAGGAAGGGTGGCATCCATGTGCAGACTGGCCTACATATCACAACTATTTAGACCACAGGATTGGTGGTTCCCCCATTGAGGGGGACCGCACAGATTGTAACAACTACTGGGGCATCTCCCTCAGTGTGCAGGGTAAGGTCCTGGCAAGGATTAATCAACATCGCCTTGCCAGGTACACCAATAGGCTTGTGGAGCCCCTATGTAGTTTCAGGTTGGGGGGGGTCCTTCACAGATGCCATATTTTCTGTCCGTCTGCTATAGCAGAGGTGTAGCAGACAAACCTAATTCTCTGCTTTATTGACCCGGTAAAGGCCTATGTTACCATCAGGAGGTCAGCTCTGAATTCATTCTTTATGGGTCCCTGACTCTATTCACACAATCATTAAGGAACTTCATGATGGTGGACAGGCCCGGGTAAAGTTTTCTGGCTAGGAGTCAGAGCCTTTCCCTGCTCACGTTGGGGTGCAACAAGGATACCCTCCGGCTCTCACATTATTTAACATCTTCGACCACGTAATCCGAAAAGCCTTCCATGGTTATACCAATGGAATTCCTGTCTGCTACAATGAGAGGCTGATCGATGCCCTGGTGTGGACAAGGGATGGCTCCCTACTGGTCAACCATGTTATGGACGCTGATGTTCTGGTGGTTGCTGCTCACTTTGAGTGAACCTGGAGCCTGCCACTAAGATCCGGGGCCTTACTATTGGCCCAACAAAACTAAGCACCTGCCTCAGTATTTTATATCCAATAATGCACCCCCTCAACTCCCCATGAGTGATGGGGCAGTTGTGGATAGTGGAGAAGTTTCCATACCTTGGTCGTGTGCTTGTGACCAGCACCGGTTTTCCAGCAGACGTCTCACTCAGAATCAACTAAGCGGCATCTTTTCATCGGCTGCGTAACTCTGTGTGGAAGCTACCTGGTCTATTGCTCCACATGAAGCTCTGGATCGTCTCACCCAGTGATGCACTCCATTCTCTTTGCTTGCGAAATGTGGCCTCTCATGGAATATCCGCACTGGTTTGAAACTTTCAGGCTGGCCTGCCTACGATCAAACCTGGGTTTAACCAGGCTAAATTGTATGAGCTCACAAATGCTTGAAAGATCTGGACACATTCCCATCGGTGACCTCTGGTGGGCAAGGCTGCGTTGGCTGGGTCATGTAGCCCGCATGCCCAACCATCACATGCCCAAATAGCTTGTTTTGCCTGATAGGAGCTTAACGGGCACGATACGGGCTGGAGAGGAGATAGACGGATGCGGTATAGGAGGATGTGGAGCTGAGTGGACTTATCAAGATTGGCCTCTCTGGAGGAGGCTCATTAAGGACGCTATTGGGCAGATGGAGTGATGCTCACAACGAGCGGAACGCCTTGTGGCTAAAGTTAGCTCAGTGGGGGGGAAATGTGGTGCATCTGCCAGTGATCCAAACCAGTCAACCCATTGCACCTGGGTCTCTCATGACATGTCAGTGAGCCTTCAAAACTTCACGTGGCTTTTGAGTGCACCTGGCCTGGCACAAGCACCGTGGTGACGCCACCACTTAGTGGCGAATGGTGGCTGTTGTTGTTCTCGTGGTTTATGCACTGCACGACAGTCCCGGTGACCCGAGTTCGATCCCCGGCCAGGCATATTAATAGCACATGGTGTCTGAACCCGTCTTAGGCTGCTTATAGGTTGACTCAGCATAAAATGAGTACTTTGTGCAGAACTTGGGAGAATAAAGCATCAGGGCATGGGACTAGTCACACTAACTTCACACCCCGTGCTGACCTTAAAAGGTGCTCGCCAACAGCATCTGTCCGCAAACAGAAATTATTCTATGGTTTGTAATCCTAATGGAGGATCATGCCTGTTATTAGTGTATACACACAAGTGTGGACAGTGTGTGCCTGTGTGATCTTTGAACTTGTTTGTGTGTGTATGCATGCATGGCAGCCTCGCTATTGGAAGACGTGGAATGCAAAACATGTGGGGTTGGTTCATACTCTCCTGGCGGGAACGTCACCTGCAAGCGCCACACCGAGTACGTGCAACACATTTATGTCCGAGACATGCATCCATGGCCACAAATTTCCGTCAAACCATTTGAAGATGTTATGTCTAAACGTTATTGCACTCTTCAATACAATTTACATTAATATAGCATCCAAGTGCAACTTCATCTGTCTACTCTTATCACCAAACCCATTTCTCAATAAAAATATAAGAATGTTCATTTTTATCACTGGCTCAGGGCTATGAATGAGGAGATGAGCATAACCCATGTTCATTTAATCAGGAAGACACATTAGGAACGTTGATATAACGCATATTAAAGCATATAGTTGCCACTCATTCCATTACTTTCTCATAACGAGCTTGATGACTGTAAAAAGTCTCAATGTTGTTTCTCCGCAGCTGTTCGTCTGAAGGGATGGTGATAGTGCTGCCCGTGGAAAACACAAAGGACGTCGAGTGTACACACCCCTCCAGTAAGTGATAACTCAGTAGTGTCACAGACGGGTGGCCTAGCAGGCGCAGGGCCGATTAGGCGGACGCGCAAAAAGACATGCGGGCTGAGGTGGGTAGTAGGTCACTCGGGCACTGCTGAGTCATGAGTTGATGGTCTCGGCTCAGTTTCCAATGACTGGACAGTTACGTTTGCTTTTCTTATAATTACATTGTAGCAGAGCACCTGGTTCACAATTAGAGAGATACAAGTTAAAATTGCTGTAAGGGGGTGACTTGGGATCAACAAAAATTAGTAACACTTGATAATCCTGCAGAGTTCTAGCAAGAGACTGGCCTCTGCCATAGAAATGGGGGATTTCCATTGAGTTCAATGGCAATAACACGGCCCCAATGCCCATTTAAGCAGACACCAAACTTTTTGACTCTGAAAGTGAACATTTAACAATTAAACATATTTAACCTGTGTGCTTTTGTGTGGTGGATTTTCTTTTCCAGAATATGTGCCGATCATCGAGGTTGCTTCAGTTGTTTTCGTTGTTGTCGTTGTTGTCGTTGTTTTCATCATCATCATGTGGAAGTGTCCAAATAAGTTGCGATGCATTTTCAAGAAACGTAAGTAGATTTGTTTAAATCACCTCTGTACATAACATGAATTTCTGGACTCATTCTTGCAATATTACTTAAGAATGTCTTCTTTAAATCCAAATGTCCGGTTGTTCTCTCTTAGCGGAGAAGAATTCCGAGGAGGAAAACAAACTGGTATGCATGGCTTGACGGCCAGATTCATAACATCGCTGCCTCCACACACTGCTGCATTCGTGAAACCATGAAGCATCGGGCTGCTCTGCCACCCACCACTGCGCACAAGACACATTGCAACATCGCTTGTTTCAATATCCAATGGCACGATAACCAAAGACCCATCCAATTGAGGCGTCAGAAACTTTTACAAACCCACTTTACAGTGTTGCTAAGCAATTGACTCCTTTAAAATTAGCTGATCAGGACTTAACAGAAGCTGATAAAACTTGATCAGTGCTATAATTTTTCGTAAACCTTTTTACAGAGATGAAGAGATACCTGATGGTGCTAGTTATATGAACAGTACTCTTCTCCGTTTGTGGCTGTAAGCCAGCAGTGGAAATTCCACGTTCGCATAGCAGGAGTCAGTCTCACTGTAAAAAACAATGCTGACTTTCCACAAAGTGGTACTCATTTTATGATTGGCCCCAAAGGAATAATGCCGTGTATAATTGACGCCAATGTGGATATTAACTTCCATCCTTCCAACTGCGAGTTGAGCGTTCTTCCAACAGCGTCACCTGGCTGTATACACACTTTTTGTTCTTTCCTCAATGGGTAACACCCACAAAATAAGATAAGCAACAGGAGAATATGTTTCCCTAAAATAACTGAGCCCCAGATAGTCCTGCTTTTATAGCCTGTACAAAACAATCATTTTCTGCGTGGTGGTTGTGTAATTCTGTGACTTGGCTTTTAAATGTGTGATGCTACCATTCGCATTCAGAAAATGAAATTGCACATCCTCTCTCCCTCCCCTCCCTCCCTCTAGTTCAGTACCAACCCTGAGCAGCCCAACAAAATCACACACAACTCAGCGATGGTTGGACAGCCCAAACAGCTGAGATTACCGATGAATTTAAACGAGGAGGGGATGGGTAAGTGACGCATAAGGGATGAAGTGGTGTGCCATTCACTCGTTAAGATCAATAAGCTGTGCATCGTGGGATTCCAATGCCATTTACAGGTCGCCTTCCACCATGATCACTGACAATGCTCTAGTGGGAGAGTAATATATTGCCGTTTCTGTGCAGTATCAAACTTCGGTCTCAAGGGAGAGAGAAGAGCCATTGCAGATGGAAAATTCAGGAGGTGAACAAGCGACTGGGACAGATGACAATGACAGCACGGATCGTGAAAATTCGGAGGACGACTCTCCACCGTCTCCCGGCACAGAGCAGCCGCTCCCACCGCAGCCGTTCCACCGCAGCAGTCTATTAACATCAACATCACCAACATCTACCCTCAAGGTACAGTCATTTGAATTGAGTGACAAACTAGGTCTGACAGAGCAGCATCACAATACGAAGACATTTTCATATTAAGTGGAATTAACAAAATTACATGAACGTTGCAAAGTCATCTTAATAGATTTACTATACAAATTGACTTGGGTGTTAAAATCTTTTTGTAGGATTACCGGTTACCATCCATAAGAGTTTTTTTTGGGTTAGATCGCGTAAATATATAAATGTGTCGTTAAAACCTGCCACCACCTGACACAGCCAACTCGTAAGGGTTGTCACGTAAACAGAACATACCAATTTGTCACTAGTACAGCACACCGGTGTGTTGGAGAGCCAAGCCACAATATTTACATGGACGTAGTTTTTGACAAAATGGCTAAAACACAGCACCTTAGTAAACATTTTAACGGAGGTATTTGCACGTTTTGTGAGGCTCTCCGAATAACTCGTGAATATGCCTACGTTCAAATGACTGTGTGCCCCGTGTCATCAGATTTTGGACGCTAAGCTGGGTTGACCCTGGATAGTGCATGAATGGGCTACAACCATGCGTAAAACAGCTTTCGTAGGTCCCTGTCGGCTACATTGTCAGCAGAGGGCAGTGCAGAAAAGTGAAATGTACTCAATGTTTCTCCCATGTCTGTGTTCCCCACCTTCACCAAGCTGTATTGACCGGCGTGGTGAAGTTGGGTCAAATAACCCCACAAACAGCACGGTGTGGGAGGCCCTCATCGAGCAGTGGATTAACAAAAGGGCTGTACATGTAATGAAGATGACATTTGTGTTAGGCTATGCATCTACATCCCTGAAACTAGGATCATTAGTATGCTATTACTATTTTTTCAATTGTGCCTCAAGGGGATAGGTTCTACATCTTGATCTGAACCAGTGCTTCTTGATTCCCTGAACTAAGTCATAAGCCATTGCTTTTAATAATGAAACAGTATTCATAGCTGTGAGCAAAAAGTTAATAAAAACTGGTGTTTTTTCCCAGCTCCAAACGTGGATGTTAAGGTTGATGTGCAGCTGACGACACCAGAACCAACAAACGCCACGCCAAGCGAAACTCCACAGCCACCCCAACCTCCACAGCCGTCCCAACCGACGCCCCCATCACCACTCCCAGGCAACCAGGCCCGCCCTGACACCCAGCCCTGGCCCGAGACCCAACCCAATCCCAGCACCATGCCCAGCCTGCATTCACAGATATCGAGCGACGGTGACATGCAGGGTGACAATTTCACGTCAGCACATTACCCGATTGACGAAACGACGAGAAACAAGATACCTATTCAGGAGCAGGGTGAAGTAGCTACAGAGAAAGACAGCTGCTCATACCGAGAGTCTGAGAAGGAGTCCGGCGAGCTTGCACAGGAGCCGGGTGATCCTGTAGTTTAATAGGCGGGGGGGGGGGGGTTATGTCATCCTATTAAGTGTTTTTGTTGTTTCTTAAAAAGTTGAGATGTTGATTTTTTTATCATTAAATTCAATGTAAGTTGGTACTTTGTTTTCCTCCTACTGAAAACATTTAAGAATTGTCAAACATCCCTAAATAGGATTGTCCTGAAATGTCTTCAGATTGAGCTGTCTCCAGGACTTTGTATTAATGAGATTGGCCATCTTTGCCACAGACCAATACTGGAAAACTGTGCAGTCATAGAGTTCAAAAGAATTCCACCAGATCTCAATACAAAGAAATTCCTGTCACCCAAACCCAAATGCCAATTCCTGGTCTATCCAAGTCAAATCCAAAAAGATGGTGACGCTAATTGAGACAATTTGCCTGTGCAGTAACTATCGTCCATGAAGCTGGTTGTGTGATGCCAAGACCGTGAAACCACTTAGAGACGACTCCCCTCCACTACACACCCCCAGCACACCAAGCATTCCACACCTGGGTACAACCAAAAATGTTAGCCCCAATATCAAACCTCGGTTTCTTTTCTTGGCAGCTTAGCGGGTGACCTCAGCCAAGGGTTTCCTATGGGGGGAGAGAATTGGCTCTTCTGATGTGCAAAGAGGGAAGCGCCCGGTCGCTGTGATAGATACAAAGTGAGCCCGACATGTGAGCCAGGCAGCCACGTAGGCCATGACAAGATTTTCCATGGGGCAGCTCCAGGACAAGGGATGGGAGTGGATAGGGCGGGATAGGCGGGGGAGCAGTGAGGTGAATGCAACCCAATGGAGGTGTGAGAGAATCATCCCATTACTCCCCCACGGTGGCGGAGCCATGCGTGGGCAGAACCAAACCAAAATATGGGCAGACATTGCGAGGAAGTCTGCACGCTCGTGAATGGACCCCGGCCGTTGCGCTACGCAATGAGTGGCAACAATGACAGTAAAATATTGGCAGGTAGCGAGTCAGCTTGAAGAGGAGGGCCTTCCGAGTATGGGCCGAAACCATTGCACAGCATAGGACAGCGCTGCAAGGTCGAAGGACGTAAGGTCACGGAATGTGAGTACGGGGCTATCAAACGGGGGGCTACGAGTCCCTGTGGGCCATCACTTCCCATAGGCCCAATTCCGTGTACTCCATCCTGTCCGCCGCATCCGAGAGGTACGTTCCGTCAGCATAAGTTGGGGACACGCGCACAGAGGGCCGTCCGAGACAGCCCTCACACTTAGCCTAGCTAGGTTTGTGTAGAAATTATAGACTACGGTTATCATTTCTTCTTACACGTTTGTGTAGAGAATAAGCTGGCACACATAGGTAATTTCCCCTTTCGAAATTCCCAGGCCCACCTCAATTTTAAACTGGCGGCCAAGGGGCCTCTAGTTTGTACGACTATTTGATTGGCTTCTCCACTCAGCGAATGAGTCGGGTGCACCTTATTCAAACACCAGGTGTGATGTTATGCTGCCACTGATTGCGTTATTTTAATGAGGGGTCGCTTCTCAGCGTCTCTCTAGATAATATTATCCATGTGCGGAGAATCAGAATCAGAATATTTATCCTGGAGGAATCTGTTCCGCCATAAAGCTCTTTATCGCAGATGTCTAGTATGGTGGGTCAAAACGTTATAACAAACTATACAAAGACACGATAGTGCAAAGTATAGGAAAGGTAAACAAATCACTTTAAAAATATATATGAATAAAACTACACTTTTATAATACGAAGTAAAGCCCACTGAGGTATAAACTTATTTTTCAGAAGCAACTTGGCCACAAATGACAGTTCAACAAAGTGTCTCATGTGGATTTTTATAGCAGCAAAGAAATCTAAATAATCCAAAGATGAGCGCTGCCTATGCTCATGACAATATTGGGGCAGTGCTCATCTCCCATCTACACTCCCAGTAGTGGAAATTCTCTCTTCAAAATCAAACCCGATGGTCCATGTTTTAACCTTTCATAATTATTCCTGTTTCTCGAATCCAAATTTCAGAATCATTCTGTCACTGCTCTGAATAATTTGGCTAAAGCGCGTCTCCATATCCGATTCCCCTTCTGTTTGTCGTGGTGACATAACTCTTCCATTCCTGTAAATGGGGTTAAAAATCATGATTTTTTTAGTTAGATCATGGAAATATGTCATAAACTTACCAAATTTAATTAGACTCAATTAAAATCATTAAAAATACGGTCATTAACATGACTAACAATGAATTAACCAGCGATATGATATTCGACCTATCTAAAGGTCTTTGCTGTTTCCCCATGCAAAATTGCTATTGCGATAATTGCTTAAGTTGAATCTCCAGGATAAACAAAGATTCTGATTCTGAAAATCAAGCTGAGATGACTGGGCACGAGGTTGCCAAAATAATTGAAAACAGTAAATTGCCAAAAACATTACTTTAGGTGAGGCAAAAGTCTAAAACAAAGGCCAATTAACATGTATGATGTCCCGTGGGGATTATGGGAACAAAATCTAGAGTTTTACCAGATGAGACCTAACCAGTCCTTTGGAACTGAAGAGAACTGCAATGATTGCCAAACCATTAATTCCCAAGGAGGAGGAATACATGATCAAACAAACGGCGCCAAAATCACTGGGGGTTTACGGTTTGCCAAAGGTTCATTAAACTTTTAAATTGTTTTACCAGGAAGGCTCCACTGAGCTATAAAGCTCTCTTTGAGAAGCGACCTAGCCACAAATGATAGCTCAACGAAGTGGCTTATCATGTGAAAATGTATAGCAGCCACATACTCTAAACGCATATTGATTCTAAATGTAGAGGAAAACACTGGAGGACCAAGACACAAATCCACGTGACTATGGGGAGAGAGATGTAAAATCCATATATACAGGCTTCATGGTCTGGGTCGAACCCACGACCGGTATACCAATGTGGTAGCCCATTAAGACCAATAGTACAATCAGCTCTGCCACATAAATCAGCGCAAATGTAACAAAACAAATACAGCCCACATTAGGTCCTGTTCGGTCATAAAAAACTCAGAACATCTTGTAAATATAATAAAATATATAAAGCTTAACCCTAATGATATTCCGGTAAATGTTGGTGCAATTTCTCTGGTCACTAAGGTTCCAGTTAACGAGTCTAATAAAGATACTCGGTATTCTGGTTGAAACAAAAGTTTACCCAAAGATCCCACAATTAGCTGAGCATTGTATAAACTACACCTATTTCCCGTAGAGAGGCGATTTTACGGAGAAAAGCAGCAGCAATGTGCTCTCCTGTCTTCTGATAACCTATGTGAAATGACAGGGTGACACCTACTGGCCCGGAAGGGATTCACGGGAATGGCCACAGGTAACAACCAATTAGGGAAGGAGGTGTATCTGGGGCAAAGGTCACAGGTGGAGCTGGCCGAGATGCTCCGGGAACCTGCTCGTCCGGCCACGTGGAAGATCTCCTGCGTGGGTTCCATCGCCGTTGTCACGCCGCCAGGCAGCGGCGGAGACGAGGGCAAGGGGACCATGCCGAGTGATCGGCTGTGCGTGTAGCCGGTATAGAGGTGTTATTGTCTAGACTCTAGAGTATATTCAGTGGGAAGAAGAACCAGTGTTGGCCTGTGTTGTGCCCAGTGTGAGTAATAAAGTACCCTCTATACGACGTGTCGTGGAAGTCGCTCATTACACATGGAAATTTTTGAAGCAAAAGCGCGAGCTTCAAGTACACTAAACCCTCTCGTTCGTTTAGATATGTGAAGGACACATTGATTGTCTGGGCCCACGGTAAAATTACACTGAATTAATGTCTAAATCATCTCAACTCGCAAAACCCATCCAGTTTACCGTGAAAGTGGAGGTGAAGGAAACCCAATTCCTGGATATTTTGATCGGAGGTGGCCCAAACTGCAAAATAACAGCGTGTACAGAAATAAATTGCACACGATCACCCTGCACAGAAAAGCTCTCTCATCAAGATGGTCATTCATCGGGAAAAACAGGTGTCAAGTTATGAAAATCTGAGAAGATTAAACACATCAAAGCGCTACAATTAAACGGTTACAATAACTCACAAATTAAAATGGCAGTGAGTGCCAAAACCAAAACATGTAGTACAAACAATGAAATTGATAATACAATTAAACTACTGTAGATTGGGGGCGTTAACTGATAAACCAGCTAATAAAAAAAAAATCAGAGTGGGATATGCCAGAGTACACGAAGTACAAAAACGGATACCTGGTACTAAAGATAAACTCCCGATACTAGCGACAGGTGGGTTATTCGCTCAGGAGGGAAATTCTAGCTTGGTGAGACGGGACGAAAGAATAGCACAAGACTAAACTAACCATACTCTTTGGTTCTTTCTGTGAAATCACGTAGGTAGAAACAATTATAGATCACAACGTTTCGATTGCAACGCAAGCAATCGTCATCAGGCGGAAGAAAGAGGGAAGCTGCTGATGCAGGCTGCTTTTAAAGGTTAGAGATGGGCATAGCCCCAGAGTCATAAACAAAGTGGGAGGGGGGGGGGCTCGTGATGTTAAAGTGAGAAATTTACATGTAAATGTACTGTGTAAATGTGATTAGCATGTCAATGTAAGCTCGCAGGACTGCATGTAAACGTAAGATCGGAAAAAGCTCGGAAAGAACCACAGCCACATCGGAGCAAGCAAATGACGGTGGCTGTGTTAGTGAATGTAACTCAGAATCGCAAAACACATTCCTGCGGCGGGAGCTGGTAGGAACGTTGGTTGCTCTGTCAATGGCCAGGGTCAACGGCAGTGTGTATTCCGCAAATATGGCCGACTGTGAGGGCGAGCACAAGCCGGCGTGAGTAGGTTAAACGTTGAGTTTTATCAGGGCACCACGGGGTGACCAGACCCTCCCCACCCAGCCCCACCCAGCCCCTCCCCACCCAGCCCCACCCAGCCCCTCCCCACCCTCCCAACCCAGCCCCTCCCATTTTTGGATGCACGACGGACGAACACAATAATCCCCTGTGGGCTGGTGGAAGCAGGTGGTTCCTACCAGTATAACTGCTAACATAGGTAGGGTCGGAAGGAACATCACCGTCAGTTATGACCTAAACTGGTTAATAACGTCCTTCCAATGATTGCTCAGTTTGTTCCCATCTTCTCGGTTGAAAATGTCTGTTTAAATATCTGGATGGCTTATGAACGAATCCTTGATGTTAGCCCGAAGGTTTGCAGAGTACCTTGGTCTCGGAAAAAAAACAATGTTGTGTGAGCCCACCACGTTCAAGCAGTGATCAACCACGGCATAGTATTGGTTCTGCCGCGTTTCAAATCTGTCATGTGTTCGCAAACATGGTCCAAGACATGTCGTTTCATTCCCCAATGTAACTGCTACCGCAGACACAACTTAGTTTGTAGACACCAGGGTATTGCATGTGAGGAATCACATTTCACAGCTGGGACCAGGTTACGGATTGTGTACTGTGTTGAATCGAACCTGAATCTTGTGTTGTTCAAGATTTTGGAAATATTTTTGGTAACCCCTGCTATGTATGGCAAGGTGATGGTTTTGATTGGGTCCTCAGATGGTTCTCTATCCATGGTTGGGGATAAAGCGCTGCGGATTGTGCAGTCCGAATTTCCATTCATCTTGAGGGCTTGGCGTATGTGCTCCAGTTCACTGGATAGGTGGTGCATGCAGTCCTCGATGTGACGGCGCGCTGCGAGCTTACATTGACATGCTAATCACACTTCCACAGTACATATGCAAATTTCTCACTTTAACATCACTAGCCCCCCCCCCCCACTTCGTTTATGACTGGGGCTACGCCCATCTCTAACCTTTAAGAGCAGCCTGCATCAGCAGCTTCCCTCTTCCGCCTGATGACGATTGCTTGCATTCCGATCGAAACATCGTGATCTATTATTTTTTCTACCTACGTGACGTCACCGAAAGAACCAAAGAGTATGGATCCCGCATTCACGAAAGCTTCAAATCAAAACTAACCCGAAAATATCAATGTCGAAAGTTGCAGAACATGCCTGTCATTCGATTTTATAACGTTGATTTGTGCAGAACTAATCATTACTGGCGAAGAATTAACCATATAATCTATGAAAAAGAGCAATATAATTTCAACCATTGTGATAGCTATAGGCTTAGTGTTGCTTGAAAGAGTATGATTACGTCATAACAGAATAGTTAATTTACCTTTAGTGAAATGAACATAGCAGCAATATAACACCATTAACCATTTCGTAAATTGCACACAACACCCTTTACATATGTAAGTCTCCGACGGCAGTGAAACTTTACTTATTCTTTCTTTATTAAAGCTTCTGGTTACAGCCGACTTCTCCCTCTCTCTCTCGCTCGCGGATGGCGTGTTGTTCTCCGCGAGCTGCGCTGCCCCGCGCCACGTGGCGCTCACCCACTCTCCACCTCGCCGCTGGCTGGCGGCGTGCCGAGAGCGGGCGGTGGCTGGTAGACGAGCCGCCACGTGGTCGGTGGAGATGGCGGGGCAGCAGCGACGTGTAGCTCTTCCTTCTGCAATATTTTTCTGTCTTTTCTTGGATTTTCTGTTTGCACCCGATTCAAGAGCCGAATGGCTCACAGGGCTATACCTAATAAATGAACTTGAATCTTCAATCACCGACCCCAAACGTAATGCCCCCCCCTCGCTTATATTGTTTGCGGGGCTAAGCCCCGCCTCTGGCCACGCCCCTCCTGCAGCTTCCGGGCTGGCTCCTCCCATTAACCTTTCCCCTAGATATAAACCATACAACAGATAAGACAAAGGTAAGCATCAACCAAACAGAAGATGGCGCTCTATCATTACACATCTATATATATAAAAAAAGGTAAATTTGTGAATGTCTGTTCAAAATGTTTAGCGTACTTCCCGACATGCAACAAACTTGAAGTGGGTACTTTCCAGACTGTACACCATGCAAAAATTAGAAAAAATATACTTTTTTTGGGAGGGGCGCAATGATGCATATATTTTGCACGGCAAGTGAGCTGTGATGTCACATCTGTCATGTGACCCGTGGGCGGAAGCGTAACGGAGTGTGCCTGCTGATCGCGGTAAAGTGAAATAGAAATGTTGTGGGTCGAAGGCGTTCTTCGCGCAGCGTTGCTTTATTATTTCAGTCGTTTACTGCCGTACGCACCCTGAAAGTTGTGTCTGCAGCAAGCGCGTGTATGTGTACCTATTGACCCGCGCGCGTGTGTGTGGCGCGCGTTTGTGTGGGGGTAGCGTTAGTGTAGTAGTTAGCGTGCTGCACTACGAAGCCGGCGACCCGAGTTCGATTCCCGCTCACGGCCAACATCGGTGACGATTATTTGAACCGGTCCTGGGCCTCCCCTAGGTCGACTCAGCCTCAAACGAGTAACTGGTGTGGTGTGTGAACATCGCCTCTGGGGAGACAAAGGCGGCCGGGCATGGTGAATCAAAGTCCCGGGCGAAGCCGGTAGTAAAGCTAGTAAATATATATATACCGGGCCACTTGCCACGCACACAACTTCAAGATATTGTACTGCAGGGGTGTCCAAACTTTTTGCAAAGAGGGCCAAATTTGATAAAGTGAAGATGCCCGGGGGCCAATAGTTCCTTCTGACATTTTATTCACCACAAAAGTTACGTGAAAATACACACTTATAAAAAAATTTTCATTGTCACAATTACCTTTATTAAATCCTTTATATTAAGTTCGCTTGCTTGCGTGCTTGCTTGCTTGTGTGCTTGCTTGCTTGCTTACGACAGTGCAAATCTTTCGGTCGTTTTTTAACCCACTTCCCGTGATCCAATCGAGCTGACATTTTCCACACAGACTCGTTGTGCGAGACAATTAATGTTCGTGAAAAAAAAATTCCAAAATTTTACACTGTTTAGGACAAAAATATTAAATATTTAATTACCAATTGCTTAATACTGGTACTCCATCATCTGACCCATAGGTGGCAGCCATCTCAAGCCAGAGGACGAAAAGACTCTAGCCGCCACGCATATAAAGGATTTATAGTGAAAAACTTTGTTTTTACGGGTTTACTTGTTTTTCAAATGACAATGTAACCAAATATAAGCCACTCAGGCAGACGTGAACAACTCTAAAAACACAATTCTGCCTTTCATTCAGTCAGATAACATTGAACAAACTGTATAGAATACCTTAAATTTCCATGAGTTAAATATCTTTGCCTCATGAACATTTTAAACAATAAGTAATGCAAAGTGGTCTGTTATCATTAAACTTTAAAACAAGTGAATTTTGCCCTTGTCTTTTACAAGATCTTTCAGAAAGCAATAGTTTGTGTCACATCTACAGGTACATAACATCAACAGTTATAACCAAATCTTATTCAAGAGTTTAATAAAACAAGTGCCATAAGTCCAAGTGCATTAGTGTGCTTTAGGCTTTTCACTGTTAATAGTGACAGATGTTACCGTTCAAAACACTCAATTTCAGATTGATCAAGGAACAGATAACTTGCTGACACTAATGAGAAGGGTGATACTGAGATCTAGATTTCAGTAAAGAGACCAGGTCTGGCTTGAGGGCAGTGGTTGAGATGCGTAAAATGCCACGCAAGTGGGAGTCACTCATCCTTGACCTCAATCGGTTCTTGTTTAAGTTCATGACTGAGAATGTTTGCTCACACAAATATGTGGAGCCGAATAAGCTCAGCATTTTCTTAGCGAATGACCGCATTTCTGGAAACCTGCTTTTGTCCAGCTGCCGGTAAAAGTCAACAAGAGAACACTGCTGGTGTTTTCCGCGGCACTCATCGTCACACTGCAGCTCAATGAGCTCCAGCTGCAGCTGTGGAGGAGCATCATCAGGGTCCACGGAGAAGGGAGAAGAGAAAAGCAACATGTCCTTTTCAATAACTGCAAAGTCCCGAAAGCGTTTGTTAAATTCCACAGAAAGAGATGCGATAGCTGTTGCATAACTCTTCATTTGCGCACCGATGTTGTCCTGTGGGAAACTGTCAATGACCTCTTTCAAAGCTGGGAAGTGCGCGGTGCAGGGCTCTGTTTGGGACAAGTGTCTTTGGAAAAGTTGCAGTTTGGTTCCAAAGGCCTTGATGTGAGCATATAGCTGGCTCACCACTGCATCTTTTCCTTGAAGATTAACATTCAGCGCATTCAGATGCTTCGTTATGTCAACCAAAAAAGCCAGATTTGCCAGCCATACAGGATCGGACAGTTCTTCCATTGGTTGTCCCTTCTCACCCAAAAAATGTCCAATTTCCTCTTTGAGAGAGAAAAATCGCTGCAGTGCAGACCCCCGACTTAGCCACCTCACATCGTTGTGATATATTACGTCACCGTATTCAGCCTGGATGTCACGCAAGAACTGCTGAAACTGTCGGTGGTATAGAGCTTTAGAGCGAATAGAATTGATTGCCTTTGCCACTGGTTTCATAACATCGTCAAATTTGAGATGTTTGGCGCAGAGAGCCTGCTGGTGAATGATACAGTGAAGTTTAATAGCGTTGCCTGCTTCTTCGCTGACTTTATTGCAGATCAGTGTGGACAATCCACTTCGCTCACCAGCCATGGCAGGCGCACCATCGGTAATGATCCCAGAAACTTTACTCCATGGTAGTTTCATATCATCAACAGCTTCACAAACAGAAACGAATAAATCTGTTCCTCTGGTTTGCCCTTTAAGGCTTTTGAGGTCAAGCAGCTCCTCTGTCACGTTCATGTTGTCATCAACTCCTCTTTAAAAATAAGTAGTTGTATATTAAATTTCGATTTAAAGCTTTCGTGACTGCAGGGATTCATCTTCTTGGTTCTTTCGGTAAAGTCACGTAGAAGGGAAGTAATAAAATAATAAAAATAAAACATAATAAAATAATTCTCACGATGTTTCGGCCACAACGCATGCAGCCGTCTCTGTCGCCTCGACGGACAGACTGGTCTCGAGTTTCACCTGAGGACGGCTGCTTGCGTTGTGGCCGAAACGTCGTGAGAATTATTTTATTATGTTTTATTTTTATTAGTTGTATATTGTCAGATACATCGGTGCTTTCATCGCAGGCTAATGAGAAATCATCAAAAGCCACTCCCCTGTCCCCAGTTGTCTCTGAATATCTGACGATATGTCCTCAACTTTCCATACCACAGTTTTGCGTGCCAGGCAAACATTAATAAATTCTTGCTTCTTCTCGGTGCAAATGTTCTTCACCATTTTCATGACCCAGTCTTTGAGAAACGCACCTTCAGTAAAAGGTTTGCCATGTTTAGCTATTAACATGGCCACTTCATAGCTGGCTTTGGTGATGTTTTCCTTTGACTCACAGGCTCACATGAAGAATTGCTGTTGCGATGCCAGAGCAGCTTGGAGTTGCTTCACTTTTCAGCACGGTCACTCCTTATTAGCTTGTCGTATGTTGTAGCATGTTTAGTCTCGTAGTGTCTCTTTACGTTGAAATCCTTAAACAAGGCAACCGTCTCTTTACAAATTAGACATACACAATTGCCTCGATTTTCAGTGAAGAAGTATTGTAATTCCCACCGCTCCTGAAAGCGGCGGCCCTCACTGTCAACTTTTCTCTTTTTTTTTGCAGTCGCCATGGCAGAAACGATTCAAGAAGGGTTCACGGCACAGATGCAGAGCCAGCTAGCATTAGAATGGTGCTGCCACCGTGTGGTGAAAGGAGGAATTACATCTTTAAAGTTTTATGATTTATTTATTCTGACAGAGCTAGCGAGCCATAAATAAACATTATAAGACCGAAGCTGCGGGCCGTGATTGGCCCGCGGGCCGGACTTTGGACATGCCTGGTCTAAACAGACTGCGGGACACGTGCTGCTGGCGAGTAGCAGCACCATGGAGGCCGGCACGGCCTGGCACACGAGGGGTGGTGGCCGGCACCACGCCCCATCATTAAACACGAAGCTCCGTCTCGCGGCTCGTGCAATGTGAGACGCGACATTTATACTTTGGGTTGGGCCACAGGATGTTTGTTTTTTGTCGTGAAACGATCAACCACACGACGTAGCCAAACAGATGGAATTGTCACGCGTGTGCACGTCTGTTTTAATAATGCCAACATTTCTTGGTTCCAGCTCGACTCGTTCGTTAGCGGTTCTCACCGCGACGTTTTACTTGCAACTGCGTCGAGAGGCCACGAAAGCCGGAATGTGGCTGCTGCATCACGACGTGTCCATCAAAATTCGCTCGAGAATCGTCCCAACACGGGCTGCAGAAATGCTGCGTGGCCGGTGGATTTCAGACCTCGCAGCGAGCACTGAAGGCAATGCACAGGGCCGCATTGGGCAGAGCAGGGAATCCACAGCGCCTCTGGTCATCACGAGCGCCACTCGGTTACGTGATTGCCAGTAGAACCGCGCACACGAACACACGAGCTTGTCTGTGAGCTTGTCTGTGTATGTGGGGAGCGGTAGTGCAGTGGTTAGCGCGTGGCACTCCGAACCCAGCGACCCCGGCTTCTGATTTCCGCTCACGACCAATATCTGTGGCGAATATTTGAAGTGGTGAAATGAGAGGCTGGTGCGGCGTGAAAAAACATCGGCACTGAGGAGACAAAAGGCGGCCGGCCAGGGCCGTGGTGTTCCACATCCACCGCCCTCCCCCGTGTGCCACGGTGCCGGCTGCCCTTCGTGCGTGATCGCTAACAGCACATGACCCCCGACAGTCTGCGATGGCCCATGCGGAGACATGGCGGGGAGGAACGCGCCACTGCGGGGTCGCATGGACCGTCACGTAGTGCAGGTCACAGTGGACTCTCAAGAGCGGGAGCCGTGCGCGCAATGGTGAAGCCAGGATTTTCAGTAGGGGGGGCAACCCCTCCAGCAATGAAGGATGATGGGCCTGAGCCAACCACCTCCAACCAGGGTTTGAACTCCCCCTTTCCATTGCGAGCTGCTCGCTTTACCGAATTTTTGTAAAATGATTACATAATTATCAGACAGTTTAGGCTGCGAAATTTTAAAATGATTTCCGAATAACGTTATTGGCAAATTCCCGCTCCCTACTGCGAAAACTTGCAGGACGCTTTTTAAAAAAAAAATTCCAGACTGGGCAAGCCTCTCAACTTGGTCAAGACGGATGCTATAAATTATTATTATAATAACAAAGCAGTACCGACACATTAAGCATCTCATCTCTGCCCAAGAGGTAGTACAGGGCGATCCATGTACATATGCGCCAGTAAATACGGGGTAGAGAAATCATGGAGAAAACTAAATTTATCCCACCAATCTCAATAACCTCATTACACCTCTAAACTCTCCCCTCCGCAATATAGGGAGCCATCGCTTCGCGCCATTCACTCAAAACCTGAATCAGAATATTTATTTATACTGCAGGAGGAATCCGATGAGCTATAAAGCTCTTTTTTACAGACGTTCAGTCTGAGCACGGGGTAAGAACGTTACAACAACAAACAGTACAAAAACATGACAGTAGTGCAGAGTACAAGAAAGGTAAACAAATCACCCAAACACATGCAAATGAAACTAAACCATCCCCATCCTACTAGGCAAAGCCCACTGAGGTATTAACTTTTTTTTCAGAAGCGACCTGGCCCCAAATTATAGCTCAACAAAATGGCCAATAATATGGACATTTATAGCAGCTAAATAATGTAAATAATCTCGAGAGAGACATGCAAACTCTAAATACACAGGAGGAATCAGGGTCGGAATAGAACCCACCACCTCCTGCAACTTGGTGGGGATCACGACTCACAAGGAACATTCTCTCCCGATTTCAACCAAAATCGGTGCATTCATAGTTGCACGGTTATGGAACGGGATGGGTGAAATTCCATGGCCTCTTTCATGTGTAGCAATAGAGGAAGTACCCCTGAACCCTTCACGTTCACATCTCTTCACACACCACGTGTTGTTCAGCTGGTGCTGTTCTGTTTTTAAACCGTTTTTACAATTTTCACTTTACCAGGCAAGGCCAACTGAGCTATTTAGCTCTATTTCAGAAGAGACCCGGTCACAAATGATAGCTCAATAAAGTGGCTCATCATCACGTGGACAGTTATAGCAGCTAAATACTCTAAACCCATGTTGATTCTAAATGTGGAGCGAAAAAACGGATGACCCTGAAAAAAATCCACGCGTCCACGGGGAGAGAGACACGCAAACTCCAAATACACAGCAGCAGGCGTCAGGATCGATAATGGAACCCACGACATCCTGCATACCAGGCGAGGTAGTTAACATCTCATAGTCACCGTGATGATGAGAGACACGCAAACTCCAAATATACAGCAGCAGGCGTCAGGGTTGGTGATCGAACCCACGACCTCCTGTATACCAGTCAAGGTAGTGAACATCTCGCCACAGCAACGCACCTTTACTATGGTGGTCAACTCTCTCAACGTGATGGTGATTTTGGAGGCGAACATTTCGCAATTGGATCAACACATCAACGGCCATCACAAGCCGTCGGCTATTTCATTCTTCTGTCCGTGGAAAGAATTTGTCCGGATCATGTTCTAATGGATCATCAATATATCAGTCTCTTCCAACGGGTGGATAATGTCTTGAAGCTCCAGTTCCTCGCACGACACAGCCAGTTCTTGGCTCACCGGTTTAATAATTTCATCCACGAGTGCGTTGTTTAATGCGGGATATGTCGATTTTGTTGATTAAACCAAATCAATTTGCATATTTTCCCCACGTAACAACTCGTTGTGATTGGCTCTGTCTGATTGGCGAAGTATAGTTAAACCATTGACATCATAGCGACACGATGTTCTAGATGAAAATAAATAACGATGAATGGGCATGAAAGCCTAGGTACGGTGTAGAGGCTCATTGCGGGAGACTTACGAGGGAAGTGTCCGGGACGTGTGATGGAGGTTAAACTACCGAGTGGCCCTTCTTCTTCTGGATGAATGACAGCAGATTTAAAGATGTCATTTCAGACTTGTTATCCACTTCCCCTGCCCTGGAAAGTGATTTGCCTCAATTTTACTGGCAAGAGAAAAAAGTGTACTTTTAGAAGCGTGTCGCATGGAAAAGAGCGGCTTCACACCTGGACGTTCCACCATAGACCGCATCACCACATTGGCCTCTCAAGGCTGTTTTGAACTCTGTCGACCGCAAAACTCTTTGGCTACTTTTCACAAGCATTGGATATCCGCAGAAGATGAAGGAGCTCTACACAGACACAATCAGCTGCGTTCGTGTAGACGAAGAGTTGTCCGAGTGGTGCAGTATCCAAAGCGGCGTGAGGCGAGGCTGTACCATTGTCTCGAACCTGTTACTGAACTGGACACTGCAGCGCAGGTCCACAAAGGTCTGCTGGGAGTAGCCTTAGACAATTCGGCGTTCTCCGAATTGGACTATGCAGATGATGTTGCCTTGCTGGCTAAAATGCTTGAAGTTTTACTCCTAGTCCTGGAGGTCATGCATAGTGAAGCCCTCCCATTTGGCCTGGAAATAAACTGGGGGAAAAAATAACAGACCACTAATGAGCAGCCGCACAACTGGCCTCAAGTGAAAATATCGGGCAACAATGTTGAATTGGTAAAATCGTTCACCTATCTCGGCTGTGCTATTCAACACACTGGAAGTAGCGGGTTAGAAATTAAAAGGCGAATCTCAATTGCACGCGAGTGCACAAAACAGCTATACAGACACATCTGGTGCTCCAGTATTACAACAGCAACAAAGATTCGACTATACAACGTATACATCCTTCCCGTACTACTGTATGGCTCAGAGACATGGTCAATTACAGCGTCACTGACCAGTGGTGCCTGGGATGGATACTCCGCATCCACTTCAGCGAACACATCACCAATGCCGAGGCCCTCCTTCACACAGGATGCCCGGCAGTGCATGAAACGGTCAGTTCCAGAAGACTTTAGGCTCTTCGGACACATTGCCCGGGCGAACGCATCGACAGATCTTCGACACCACGGCCTTGGCTTGCATTCAGCATGGCGGCTCGCGCAAGATCGGATTTTCTGTTGGCGGCTGGTAGGGACTGCTACACCCCGAGGGGCATGCACATGTTGATGACATTTGTTTGTCCAGCAGCAGAGTGTATCTTGTCCATTCCTCCTTTAAATGATTGAAGACAGCAGCGGAGTGTTTACGATGCGGTCGATGGTTTGGGATTCGTGGCCGCACACTCGCAGGCCGCCGAATATTTGATGGTGCCATTTGTATCATCAGGTGGCCGTATCGACCACACGCCCGGTCCCGATTCAGTTGATGGTCGACCATTGGTGGCGTGGGAGGTTAAAACTGTTAAAGGTTCAACAGTAGGGTCCTGTATGAAAAGTTTATTTTCGACCCACCGACTCCCTGAATGATTACAAGCTCCGTGGCGCCGTCGCTGTATGTTACAATGTCGCGTGTTACAATGCCGTGTGTTTGTAAATCGTTGTTATCACAACACGCGTTCTTCTCTTCATCAGACGCTGCTGCCGCTGCTTTAAAGCAATGCTGAACCACAGCCTCAATTGGAGGCAAGGCATTACAGCAGGAGCCAATTTCTAGGTTAGCAGCATATCGTTTGTGAAACTTGAGATACATTTTGTCTGTTTTTAAACGTGTTGACGAACTTTCCAGGTTGCAGTTTTTGGCTGGATGTCTTTTGCTGTGTGGTGCCACGGCCGCGGCGCAACTCTGCAAGCGCCGCGACTTCCCCCTGGCCCCCACCCTGAGCACACACACGCAGCGCACACACGGAGTGTCCTGGGGGGGATCGCCTGGCACAACGGGTTTTCATCCGAAGAGTCCCTAGGAGGAAAGTCCCGCGGTGTCCCGGTGCCAGGAGATTGGCCGACCCTCGCAGGACAAGTCACATTGCGGTGCCCCTAAATTGGCTTAAAATTGTATGGGCTAACAAAGGTTCACCGGGCCAGCCGCAATGAGTCGTGCACGACATCGGAGAGGGGGCTGGGGTGAAGTATTAAGTGAGCAGAGCAGACTATGAGGTCAGGGGATCACAGTGCCACGACCTCCCCCAGACTGAGTACCCACTAGCAGGGTGTGTATTCGCCAGCCGGACGCCCTTCCAGATTAAATAGGTTGAGTCAGAAATGAATGAGTACGAGTGATTAGACAATAGGCCGCCGAAGTAACCGCCGCAATGCTCCGTGTAAGGGAGGGAAACGAGCGAGGTTCACAGGTAGGTGCACGATTGGCCGCGCGGGATAACGCGACCCCGGGTTGTTGAAGTGAGGGGGATGAAAAGGGGAACCCGGGGCATTCAAGACAAAACTCTTCTTCAACATCTTGGTCGCCAAAACTGCCCCCCCTGCCATCCTGCCTCCTTGAGCCGCTCGCAAGCATCGGTGTCGTGTCTGTGATTCCTGTGTAGAGCGGCTGCATGGGCAGACGCGCGGCGAGAGTGAGGGCAGAGCCGCGGCTGTGGCCGCTGCGTGCCGCGTAGTGCGAGTGGTGGGGGACACGGCAGAGTCATCGCGGAGCCGCAGCGCGCCGCGTGTTAAGAGGCAATCGCTCGCAGCTGTGGGCGCTAGCGTGCCGCTGTCCGCTTCGTAGCTTTGGCTGTGGTGTGCACGGGTGAGTGTGGGCTAACTCCGTGCGGCGGTGAGCCAGCAATTTAGCTGTGTCCCTCACGGGGGGGGGGGTGATCACCCGGTCGGCAGGGGCCCGGCGGGAGCCGATCGACGCGGTGGAGGGGAGAGTAGAGGGACGGATGTCGCGCCCCACCTGCCCAGCGAGGGCGGTGGAGTGGACGCCGGCCCCCACAGCTGCACTTCAGTGTGAGGGTTGGTGGATCACGCAGAGACAAAGACCTCCCGTGTAGCCTTAACAGACTCTTGGGGCAAGTGATGTTAGCGGGCACCTTTTCAGGCCGGCACGATACACGCAGGGGTGGGTGGCCAGCACCACGCCCGACCGACTTTGTCTCCTCAGTGGCGATGTTTACACGTCATACCAGATACTCAAGATTTGTCGGGGACACGGCACAGTATGGGCCCGAGCAAGCACAGGGGCTTGTGAGCGTTGCTTTCCCGTTTCTGCGAACTGCGCTAGGCCATGAATTGCTTTGGCACGTGTCTTACATCGGGGAGGGCAGCTGCCCTTGACGTTATCGCCTTCGAACACCTTCGGAACCCCACGGAATAATGAGCTTACTCCTTAGAATATTCACTCAGGTTCCGAGTGCATTCTTCATGACCTCTCTGCACTGTCACACCCTGTAAATCATTTCAATCAGCTCACTGGGCACTTTGTGAATTGCAGTAGTGCTGTGATGTTTACATCTAAAAACTCAACTTTTTAAGGCCCACTGAGCTATACAGTTTTTTCAGAAATTATTTGGCCACAAATGATAGCTCAACGAAGTTGGCTTATCACGTGGAAATTTATCGCAGCCAAATACTCTAAACGGATGTTTCTAAATGTGGAGGGAAAATCCGGAGGATTCCACGCGACGACGGGGAGACATGTTGTGTGAACACCCCGGACACGGGGTGTAGTACCAGCCCAAGTGGGGGCGGGCTCCCGTTGAGAGAGCGAGAGAGCGTCAGCCAGCTAGGGTTACGTTGGGGGCACGATACTCTGGCTGACCTGGGGACACTTGACCGGATGATACTGGAGGGGGCCACCGGTGGAGGGGGCCAATGGGTGGTCACATGGTATGAGAAGAACTCTCGAGAGCCTTCGGGCAAGGGCGAGAGAGATCGAGGTGGGCGGGCGAGAGGCGGAGCCAGCCCCAGCCCGGCCCGATATAAGGGGGCCCTGAGAGGGGCTTGGGGTTCTTACTGTTGGAGAGGCAGGGGATCCACGTCAAGCTTGACGTGGAAGCGTGTCTAGTTCCGCCGTAGCGTGGTTAGTTGGGTGGTCACCACCCGAGAGTGTGTTGTGTTAATAGCCTGGAGTATGTTGTGTTCATAGCCTGGAGTATGTTGTGCTAAGAGTTTAATCAAACGTGTTACTCCCAAGACAACGTGTGCGACTCAGTTGGACTCACTACACAGGCGTCGGGATCGTATCGAACCTAAACCTCCTCCATACCAGGCGAGGGAGTTAACATCTCACCACCGCAGCAGTCGATAAAATAAATATAGGAAACCCTTTAAAATTTGCGGGGGATACATTCCTGGGGAACAGCGCAAATATCTAAAATACTCAAAAGATTGAGGAAAATATGGTTATTGGGCACAAACATATTAGATTTAAATGTAAACAAAAAACCATGTATATATTAATTATTACATATATTGTAGTTATTTAATTTACCTTAAATAATTAACGGAAACATTTCTAAGTGCAAATATAAATTCATAATATAGGGTATTAAACTGACCTTCAATGATGTCACTTTTCGCTTTGGGGCCATGGTTCACGGTAACGCGGTGCGCACAGTATGTTATGCGGTGCACATACTATGCAACACGGTGCGTGGAGTGCATAACGCGGTGCGTACAGTCACTACAAGCATTGTAAAGGAAAGCACTTGCGTGTGAACAGCGCGGCAGAGGCAGAACGGGAGGGAGAGCGCTGTGGCGTTGGGTCGACTTCGCGCACTCGCGATCCGCGCCGCTCTCCTGCGGCTCACGACTTCTTGTCGCGAACTACAGCCACGAATTTTTAAAACGCAACCCTGCAAGTGCATGTCGCACCGTGGTAAATTCGTCGCAAATAGGCAAAACCGCAAATTATATATCCAGCCAATATATTTAAGGGTTTACTTTGTGGGTAAGTCGACGGTCGTTGCTCTATGGGTAAGACTCGACCCTGCCATTGGAATGTGGAATTTCCACCACTGGCTCAGGGCTGTAAACGAGAGATGAGCACCAATGCCTCAAGGCTCAATTTGAGCAGCAGCAGATCGCCCTGACCATCCCACCAGCAAGATAGTGACAGGCGACCTGGAGAACGATACAACTGCCTGCAACGCCGATTCCCGGATACGCGTCTCAAAGCACTTTGACAAATAGGCACTGCAGTCTCGCCAAGAAGTTACACACCTGACAAGTTCACCTTTGTAATATATCCGTCGGATCCTCTTCATTTGAAGCTTCATGATAATTACAATATCCGGAGGTACTCTGCTCACTTGGAACCGCTGCAACGTTTTTTTCCTGAAGTGTACAAGGGGCTTTGTGGTTTTATATTCACTTGGAGACATACCTTGGTGAAGTTCAAGTTTATTTGTTCAACCAGGCGAGAACTCAATATACTAGAATAGCCTCATTGGCAACAGTGAATGACGTGGGGTGGGCTTTTGTCCACCGGTCTAGAAACCTTAATTCCCCAAAATACGGCAACTTTGTTCCACCGAGTCATGCCTGCAGCCTCGACTGGCTCTCACAGACGCCCCGGAGACAAGCGGCCACCTGAGCAGGGAAAACGTGTCAAGATCACCGGTGACCCGTCGACACGTGGGAGGAAGAATACACAAAGCAAATCGATGGCTTTGATACTTTTTAGGATGCACACAATACGTAGAAACATCCGTCAGTCTGAGTCACGACTGTGTTGGCTCCGTGGCACAATCCGTGACAGATGTTTCATTAGGAACGGAGTCCCACCCCGCACTCCGGGTCTCTCCGGCTGCCTTGGGCGCACCGACGCTGTCTATGATGAGCCGGCGAACGGCCGTGAACTGTGCATCAATGTGGGCCTGCAGGGCCTGCAGTCGCAGGTCCACAAGCCCATCAGTCTCCTCTCCGACTCCTCCACTCGGGCCAGCAGCAGCCTCTCCAGAGAGCGTGCGTCCTCCGCACTGCCAGCGCCACCGCCCGGCGCCGGTGGCGGTCCTTGCTGACGGCGATCCTCCCTGTGCTGCGACACCGGGCGGGCACCTACGTTCGCTTCGTCGCTCCACTTCCCCAATGAGCTGCCGTCTCTCGAGTCCCCCCGTGTCCGCTCCGGGTCATCCCAGTGACCAGGGCTTCTCGGTGTCGCTTCTGCATCAGCCGGCTCTCCCTCCTCATTCTCCACGCACCGCTTCCTGCTGATACACAACCAAGAAACATGGCATCGCTGCTTTCGGTAAAAGTTCACCAAATATGCACTCATTTACAGAGCAAATGAGCAAGCAGAGAATATGCCTCTTTCTTCACGTATCTGTCCCTCCATGTAACTTGTAAATTTTTATTCATAATAAAGGTTATTTTGGGTTAGATTACATAAATATAAACGTGTCGTTAAACCCGCCACCACCCGACAGCCAACTAGTAAGGTTTGTCACGTAAACAAAATGCGCCAATTAGTTACTAGTTCAAACATCGGTGTGTTAGGGAGTAAAACCCACAACATTTACAATGTGAGTACAACGTTTACATAGAGGGAGTAAAGGTAATTTTTACACATCCCATCAGCCACACGGCCTCTTTCTGGAAGTGCACAAATTAAAGTATTCAAAAATTATGAAACTATTTTTATTTTACCAGGTAAGGCCCACTGAGCTATTTATCTCTTTTTCAGGAGTGACCTGGCCACATATGATAGCTCAACAAAGTGGCTTATCATGTGGAAAATGATAGCAGCCAAATACTCGAAACACATTTGATTTTAAATGTGGAGGAAAAAACCAGAGGACCCAGAGAAAAATCCACACGACCACAGGGAGAGACACACAAACTCGAAATATACAACAGGCGTCAGGGTCGGGATCGAACACAGGACCTGTATACCAAGCGAGGTAGTCAACATCTCGCCACCGCGGGTGTTGTTATTGGTTCTCCACAGGCAAAACTTTGGACCGGTTTCCACATTTAGTGTCTAATCAGAAGTCAGCCTTACTTGGACCTATGCCGGTGAACTTCCCAATGTTATCGATACGAATCCTAATTTATCACAAAACTAAATAATCCGACACAAAATAACCATGAGCTCTGTTGTGAAGATTAGAAGGAAAGCAATAAATAAGCTGACGATTCGCCCCCTTCCCATATCTGGGTCAAGCGAGGGCAGTGGGCAACCCTAGCAATGACAACTGAGGCCCCCGCGCCCATCTCTCAGGAGACCGGTGCCACACACACCTCTGCTGATGTGCATGGCTCGCCAAGGCCTGGCATGCCGAGGCCGCGTTGGCGTCGCTCCTTGGTGCCTGTGCGGCGTTTGGCGACGGCCAGGTGCCGTTGCTAGCGCCGGGGCCATTATCACTCCTCGTACTTCCCGAGGCGCCTTCTGCAAGAGCCGGAGAATTCCTGTCTCCTGAAAAAACAAAGTGATCAGTGAATATTTAGAAGACTCTTTTTCGTTGCGAACGAGTTTTCTTCAAGTAAATCGTTAAATCGGTTTGAACGCGTATGCCATTCCCTACACTTTGATCACGACGCGAGAATCAGTTTCTGGGTTCGAGGGTGCAAAATGCAAACGAGGAAACAAGAGATGGAGGAGGAGCGCCGACGATGGCAGAGGGAGGATTGGCGAAGGGAAAGTGCGGCGCGGGGAGCCAGAACCTGCCTGCTCGCCATTGGCTGGAGGGCACATTTGTCAAGGATTAACGTTGAAGTAAATCGCTTTCCGGCTCACTATACGAGCCGCACGCACAAGAGCGGGGAAACACCTCAGGATTAAATGTAACGGTGGGCGTGAGCTTGCACGGGCCGCCTGTAACCCCCGGCGCGTTGTGTCCGGGTCGCGCTGCATGCGGAGCGTCGCTTCTCTATCAGGCTTGTGCCACGGGACCACGTGCTGGGTGTGTCTTCACGAGTTGACTTCGGCTCCTGACGATGACGGAACGCTCAAAACGGAGCCCAACTCAGAAGCCCTTGGACTTGGTTTAGTTGATTATTACAAATGTCAGTCTCTATCTGTTTCCTTGAAAGTTTTTTTTCCTCTTATATTGTCTTCATTAACATTTTATGACGCAGGGTACATTTTCAGCAATAAACACGTCATAATGCATCAATTATTTCTGAGTCCATTGTTGAAATCTTACAGGGGAGGGATGGAGGGGGTGAAGGATGGGAGGGTATGTATGTAGAACTCCTTTCGCACCGTATGTAGCCAACCGAAGTGAGGTGGAGGGGGATATTTTTTAAATGTTCTTAACATATTGGTGTACTTAAATCGTTCTTGATGTAACTCGGGTCGCGCTTACAAACGAGGCAACGCTGTTTCATGCCTTTCAGCGGGTTCACGTCACCTCCCGGTTAAAATAAAGGAGACCGACTGGATTTGCCCTACGACTAAGCGAACGACGATCGCGGCTTTTACGTGGCGACGTCTAACCTGGTGCCGGCGGCTCGCGGCAATCTTCTGACGGAGCCACGTGAAGAGAGCGACTCAGCGCATCGCTGGGGAGGGCGCCACCGAGGGCCGGGCCCCGTGTTGCGCCCGCTGCGTTGGCGGCGGCCATGCCGAGCTTCAGCATGGAAGCAACGTCCACCCGCCGAGAGGGGAGCAGAATCCCGCCATGAGCATGCCCTGAAGTGTGCTGCCGGCAGCCTTCCGATTCTGTTGGGAGCAGGACAAACATTCACATCGACTTGGGCGCGTACAGTGGCGCACACGGGAAAACGCGTCAGTGACACCTCGGTGTCAAACGTGGTCCGTAACTGCAAGGGGTTTTTGTCGCTCTCCTAAACATAGCGCAGCTGACGTTGAATGGGACTTAACACTGCGGCTGTTAGAATAATGGGCGACAGAGAGTCTTCTTCATCACGCTGTGTGGAATGTGTATCGGAGAAACCGCGTGATAAATTCATCTTATGACTGGAAGTGTCCCATTAACCGCAGGGCTCAGTGTTTGAGGGTTGCCCAGAAACACTGTGAGAGTGTAGCTGGGGCAGTGAGTGATGGAAGAGATGCGAGGGCACAAAGAGGAGACAGGAGAGACACAGGAGAGACACAGGAGACATACGAGATGCAGGAGACACGGGAGAGATGCGGGAGAGCAAGACGCATGTGACGCCCTCACCTGCTGATGCTGCTGCACCAGGCCCATGAGGCTCTGTGCGCCTGGAGACAGCGTTGCTCCCATCGACTCCATCATGGAGCACACCCTGTCCATGTCCACCGTGGGCGTCACACCGGGAATCATCACCGCTCCACCCAGGGCCCCTCGCTCACGAACCAACACGGTCAGGGTTCTGATCCTCACATACTCCTTGTCACCCAGTGACATCAACTGAACAATAAAACAGCGGTGACCGTGTTAAAATGCATTTAAAATGTCACCAAATCACTGTTGTACCTTGACGCTATGAATAAAGGAGCAGATTTTTTATTTTCATAATTCCCAAATGACAGAGTTTCACATCACTTTGGAAGAAAGAGCTTGCTTCCCATCAACATCAGGCCCGACTAAGCCTGAAGAAGCCTAAAGTTTATCAGGCGAGGCCCGAGGAAGCCAGTTAAGGCTTCATCAGCCGAACTGTAGCCGCTGCTACTGCCACTCTACAGTCTGCTGCTTCTGTTACGCAAGCTACTGCTGCTGTTGGTGTCGTGCGTGCTGTTACTGCTATGCAAGCTACTGCTGCTGTTGGTGTCGTGCGTGCTGTTGCTGCTGCGCATGCTACTGCTGCTGTTGGTGTTGTGTGTGCTGCTGCTGCTGCTACTGTGCATGCTGCTGCTGGTGTTGGTGTTGTGTGTGTTGCTGCTGCATATTCTTAGGTTTTTCGGTAAAGTCACGTAGGTAAAACATTAAAATTAATAAAAGTAAAATAAAATAAAAATCACGACGTTTCGGAGGCAACACAAGTCTCTGTCATCAGGTGGGACCGTCACAGCCAGATTTGCTGCATCAAGTGAGGCAATGATTCAAGATGTAATCCTTAAAAGTAAGTTGAGGGGGGAGGAGAGGGGGGGGGGAGCTCATCAGAATGTGGTAGCCAATGAATGGAACGTATCGGGAGGGAGGGGGCGGAGCTAAAAGAAGGCACGCCCCCCTCCCTCCCGATACGTTCCATTCATTGGCTACCACATTCTGATGAGCATTCTGATGAGCCCCCCCCCCTCTCCTCCCCCTCAACTTACTTTTAAGGGATTACATCTTGAATCATTGCCTCACTTGATGCAGCAAATCTGGCTGTGACGGTCCCACCTGATGACGGAGACTTGTGTTGCCTCCGAAACGTCGTGATTTTTATTTTATTTTACTTTTATTAATTTTAATGTTTTACCTACGTGACTTTACCGAAAAAACCTAAGAATATGAATCCTTGCAGTCACGAAAGCTTCAAATCTAGAATTGCTGCTGCATGTTTGCTGCTGCTGCTGCCACTTGGTCTCAAGCAAGCGGTTTGTACAGATCTATGTTTGTGTTTGGGGCGGCCACATAGTAGTTTATGCCGAAACTCTTGTAATTTTGGCATAGAATATGTGACCTAACCCAAACAATATATATTTGTTCTAATTATAACAAAAAAATCCAGCTTTTTATTATTCCTCCGGTTTTGCTGAAAAACTAATCAATTGGTATATTTGCCCATGTCACAACTGCATTTTATTTGCTCTGTTGGGTGGTGGAGGGTTATAGATTTTAAAAAAACTGACATTACACCGACACAATCTCGCCCAAAAGAAACTAATTGTGAAACAAATACGGATCATATTGGCTTCGAAAACCTACTTTGTTGGTATAGTCACAATCTGTGAGTGCACCTTTGACGAGGACGGTTGGCTATGTACGGTGTGAAAGAAGTTCAACATGCATACATACGGCGTTATAGCCACACACACAGGTGACATTCACCCTCCTGTTACACCCCCACACCTAATTCGCTCATCGACCCCTCTGTGGTCTACGGAGACCGGGCGGACAGACGGCGACTTGAGTAGCAGCTGGTGACGAAGTCACACGCACAGTTACTCCAGAATAAAGTAGAAAAAAATACATATGTATCAATGCTGCGGAAACTTCAAACCTAAAGTTAATCCGTGCCCAAACTAACAACGATGTGGCACTCATTCTGCTAACAAGGTCAAGCAACCTGGTGGAAATTCCATAAACACGTGGCAGAGGTAACATCTCGTGATGGCGAGATGTTAACTACCGAGCCTAGCATACAGGAGGTCGTGGGTTCGATCCCAACCATGACGCCTGTATATTTGGAGTCTGCATCTCTCTCTCTGACGTGTGTTTTTTTCTTTGGGTCCTCCGGTTTTTACCTCCACATTTGGAAAAATGCATTCAGAGTATTTGTCTGCTATAAATTTCCACGTGATGAGTCACTTAGTTCAGCTATAATTTGTGGCCAGGTCGCTTCTGAAAAAAATGCCATTGTCATCTAGCAAAGCGGTCTACATTTGATCCATTTTAGGGAATAATTGGTGGTTTGAACTCACAGCCTTCCCGCTCTGAGTCGGGCACTCACCACGGAGCTGCCGGGCCGAGCGACTGACGGTCGTGCGTGGAGTGTGTGGAGAGTGTGGAGAGTGTGGAGTGTGTGGAGTGTGTGGAGTGTGAGTGGGTGGAGTGTGTGGAGTGCGTGGAGTACGTGGAGTGTAGAGTGTGTGGAGTGCGTGGAGTGTTTGGAGTTCGGTGAAGTGCGTGTAGTGTGTGGAGCTCCTAGGGAGTGGGTGGAGTATGTGGAGAGTGTGGAGTGTGTGGAGACACGGCCGATGGTCACGGGCTTTGCTTGCCTTGAGCTCGCAGGATGGCGATGGAAACTCGAGGCAGATGTGCGTCTTGTACAGGTTCACCTCTTCACCACTGCGCGCGACGACACGACGGAAAGATGCAGAATGGGGTTATTTTTATTAAGATAATACATTTTGTGTACGCATACGTGATGAAAAAGTGACACCTGTGAATTTGTGCATATGTGGAAGTAAAAAATATACAACTATGATATATAAATAAATAGCACTGAGTCGTTATTCATAATATATTTTTGGGATAGGCCACGTAAGAATGATCTGGCCAAATGTATATTGTCAGACCCTCAAATGAAACTGTCAAGGGTACAAGTGTTTAACTCGCGCCCATCAGACTCGTCCCGGTTTCTTCAGGTCTCAAGGTTAAACAAAATAAACCTGAATGGTAACGTGCCAATTGTTTCAGCTCACCACGATAGGGTGACGAACTTATCTTAAAACATGAGATTATATCTAAGTGCTACATTTATTTGTATTATCTCTCCTCACTCAAACATCTATTATGAATCATATTGGCCACGAAAACCTGGTATGTGTTACATCAACACCGAATTCTATTCGAAACTTCCAATCGTGCCAAATGGAAACCATACAATATGATGATGTGTCACGGTGTGTCATGGTGTGTCATGGTGCATCACAGTGCGTCACGGTGTGTGTCACGGTGCATCACGGTATGTGTCACGGTGTCGTCACGGTGCGTGTCACGGGTGTCGGTGTGTCACGGTGTGCGTCACTACCCTGACGCACACCATGACACTCGAGTCAAACTGATTTGACTCGAGTGGACATGGGTGTGAGTGCCGGGGAGGGACCATGGTGGAGCCGGCTCCTCCATACTTGTCAGGATAAGGTCCTCCTCCGGGCAGGGGCTGGCCCCGCGCGCTCCCCACGTACTCCCCCTCGGCATACAGCTCCACGGTCCGCGCTTCGCTCTCCAGGCTCACGGCCGCCACCAAAAGTTCGTGGCCGGAGCAGCTCAGCTCCACCGTGCAGCTGCTACTGCTGCTGCCCTGCTGCTGCTGCTGCTCCTCCCCACAAGGCCTGCACAGCCGCACCAGCTCCACCCTGTTGCAATACAAAGACAAAGCTCCCCTGTATAGCCTGAACAGACTGTTGGGGCAAGTGCTGTAGCGAGCACCTATGAAGGTCGGCACAGCGCACGAGGGGGTGGGTGGCCAACGCCACGCCCGGCTGCCTTTGTCTCCCCATAGGCGATGTTTACACACCGCACCAGGTGCTCATTTGAGGCTGAATCGACCTAGGGGAGGAGGCCCAGGACCGTTTCAGATAATCGTCACTAGTGCTGGCCGTGAGCGGGAATCGAACTTGGGTCGCCGGGTTGGTAGCGCAGCGCACTAACCTCGGCATTACCGCTCCACAGCCTGCTGCACACTCACTCTCACACACACTCACACACAAACACCTTCACACACACTCATACACACACTTACTCACACACACTCACTCACACACTTACACACACTCACCGGCACAAACACACAAGGACAAACTAAACCTCCATCACGGTAACAATATACATTCTATCCCATGGTTGCGTATGGCAGCGGTATCCCCAGGAGTTAGATGCCCATGTCAAGCTCTGGTGGCCCCAACCAGATGGCTTCAGGACAGAGTTGTTGTAGTTTGCCGTTCCTGCTCCGTTGAAGTACAGACTACAGTGGTCCACAGAGTCCATGACCACAAAAAAAAATCACTGTGGCTTGTCGTTCATGCATCTCTATGGGTCACGATGCATCTCTATGGGTCTGGGTCTCTATGAGTCTTTATGTATCTCTACGAGTCTATGGATCTCTATGTATCTACATGGTAATAGTATTGGTTGCATGGTCACACTCGCAGTGGCCTGTCGCCAATGTCTCTCTATAGTTCTCTGTATGTCTCATAGTCCATTGCCACACATTCAACCAGGCACTCCGTCCTCCTTCCTCAGCATAGCAGCCCCTCGACAGGACAGCCACGTGTTCACACATCACATCATCACATCAGCCGCGTGGACTTCCATCAGGGGCTGCTCAACATAACGAGCAACGCGACTGCTTTAACGCCAGCAACGCTCTGGGACGGCTTCAACATTGAGCGTCTCACCAGCAGTGCACTCAGGCTGTATTAAAGTAAATTACATCCCGGGTGACACCTGACCTGTCAACCCAGTGCCTTCATTGTAGACCAAGTCTCATCACAAGGGAGAAACACAAACAAATAGACACAAACTCTTGTTGCTGCTGTTGTTGTTGTTGCCCGCATTGGAACGTCAGTTTCCCTGCACAAGGACAGATTGTAACAGCAACGTCGCTGTCACAATCTGCTGACAATGCCGCGTTCAGCAGCACAAGTTCGTCAGCGTGAGCTCGCCAACCACTCGGGCGGACGGCGATGACCCAGCCACGAGGGCTGGGCCCAAGTCGCCCTTCTGCACTCCGAGCCCCCCCCCCCCCCCACGGCTCCCTCCCTGACTCCACTCACCCGTCCCCAGGACCCCGGCCCCCCGCTCTGCCCTCCTCCTCCTCCCGCACCACCCGCAGCGCGGCAGACAGAGGGGGCCCCGCATGGCCCCCACGCGCTCCGCACCGCGCACGGCCCCGCGGCTCCGCCACTCATCGCGACCGGGTGAGGGGTGGGGGGGCGGCAGGAGCTGTAACTAAACTCAACTTGAATGTACTATGACATGGGGACGCACACCCATGTTGATTTTGCCGTTGCCCGTATGGAGACGGCTGTACGTCGTATGGGCCGCAAACTCAATTCCCCTGCACAAGAATGGGGGGGGGGGGTGAGCCGTGTGGGTTGGCACGGCGAGCGCAGTGCGCACAATGAGCGCGAACCCCACTGTATCACTGTACAATCACTGTACCACTGTACAATCACTGTGCACTGTACAATCACTGTACCGCTGTACAATCACTGTGCACTGTACAATCACTGTGCCACTGTACAATCACTGGACACTGTACAATCACTGTATCGCTGTACAATCACTGTGCACTGTACAATCACTGTGCACTGTACAATCACTGTACCACTGTACAATCACTGTGCACTGTACAATCACTGTACCGCTGTACAATCACTGTGCACTGTACAATCACTGTGCCACTGTACAATCACTGGACACTGTACCATCACTCGACTCGTGCAGACCGGGGAATCGATTTGTGGTGAATCGGAATCGCGTCGCGAGAATCGCTCCGCGTGGTGGGGGGGGCAATTAGCGCGCGCTGTGATGACGTCATCGTGAGGGAGCGCGCGCCGCGGGTACCCCCGTGACGTCATTAGAAGCGGCGGAGACTCCGCGCGTGAGAGGTCGGCGCTTGCGATACAACCACAACTACCACCACAACTACAACCACCACAACCTACAACCACCACCACAACTACTACACCACAACCACCACAACTACAACCACAACTACTACACCACAACTACTACACCACAACTAAAACCACAACCAATACACCACCACTACTACAACCATCACAACTACAACCACCACCACTACTATAACTACAACCACCACCACAACTACAACCACAACTACTACACCACAACCACCACAAATACAACCACAACTACTACAACCACAACTACTACAACCACAATCATCACAACTACAACCACCACAACTACAACCACAACCATCACCACAACTACTACAACCACCACAACTACAACCACTACAACCACAACCACTACAACCACCACAACCACCACTACTACACCACCACCACTACAGCACCACCATAACTACACCACCATTATTACAACTACACCACTATTACAACTACACCACTACTACAACTACACCACCACTACTACACCACCACCAATACACCACCACTACTGCACCACCACTACTACAGCCACAACCACCTCTACACCACCACCACTACAGCGACTACTATAGTCACTACTGCCTCAGCCACAACAGCTACTACAATACACAGCATCACGTGCTACTACTACAAGCCACAGCATCACGTGCTACTACTACAAGCCACAGCGTCACGTGCTACTACTACAAGCCACAGCGTCACGTGCTACTACTACAAGCCACAGCATCACGTGGTACTACTACAAGCCACAGCGTCACGTGCTACTACTACAAGCCACAGCATCACGTGCTACTACTACAAGCCACATCGTCACGTGCTACTACTACAAGCCACAGCATCGCGTGCTACTACTACAAGACACAGCATCACGTGGTACTACTACAAGACAGCATCACGTGTACTACTACAAGCCACAGCATCACGTGCTACTACTACAAGCCATAGCATCACGTGCTACTACTACAAGCCACAGCGTCACGTGCTACTACTACAAGCCATAGCGTCACGTGCTACTACTACAAGCCACAGCGTCACGTGCTACTACTACAAGCCACAGCGTCACGTGCTACTACTACAAGCCACAGCATCACGTGCTACTACTACAAGCCACAGCGTCACGTGCTACTACTACAAGCCACAGCATCACGTGCTACTACTACAAGCCATAGCGTCACGTGCTACTACTACAAGCCACAGCGTCACGTGCTACTACTACAAGCCACAGCATCACGTGCTACTACTACAAGCCACAGCATCACGTGCTACTACTACAAGCCACAGCATCACGTGATACTACTACAAGCCACAGCATCACGTGATACTACTACAAGCCACAGCATCACGTGATACTACTACAAGCCACAGCATCACGTGATACTACTACAAGCCACAGCATCACCATCACCACCACTCGCTGCTGGCACTGCCCACTGCCAATCACCGCGGGCAGAGCGCCGACTCCGCCTGTCGCGTGGACAGCAGCGACACGGGGACAGCAGCAGCGTGTGTGAGGGTGCGAGACTCAGCACTACTACAGCTACAAGCTCAACTACAGCACTACCACAACTACAGCACAACTACAGCACTACTACAGCTACAGCACTACTACTGCTCTAGCACAACGACAGCACTACCACTGTAACAACACACTTACAATACAGTACAACACACACGGGTCTGGTAACTGAAGGATGCCCGTTTACATGTCTCGCAGGAGTATTTGTGCGTGCTATTCGTATATAATATATATTATAATTACGGCCTTGGTGTCACTGCATTAATGCAATGAATATCCTGTCATGGTCTGCTTTTCGTTTGCAAGTTTCAGATTTACTGCAATACACCCGTCCTTGGATGGGCAAAAGGCTAGGCCTATAGAACGGTCGATATTTAATCCACGCAGAAACGATCAAGGATCAATAATATTAACGTGTTTAAGCAAATGGATAGTGATTGCAAGCTCTCTCTCTGTGTATGTGTCTCTCTCCATGTCTGTGTTTGTCTCTCTCTGTGTATGTGTCTCTCTCCATGTCTGTGTTTGTCTCTCTCCCTCCCTGTATATGTGTCTCTCTCCGAGCTTGCATTCACACCTGATGACGGTTGCTTATGTTGCAATGAAAACGTCTTATATTATTTATTTTATTTCTACGTGACTTTACCGAAAGAACTAAAGAGTAATTCCTGCAGTCACGAAAGCTTCAAATCAAGTCTTAAATGTATTTATAATATAATTATCTTCATCTTGAGTGTATGCTGCTGCTGTGTCCTGTATAGCGCCTGAGGTCCTTATAGATGGAATTATTATTACGGCAGAACCCTTCGTTACTCAGCTAGAAATCCAAACACGTGATGTTCTCTAAATATTTCTATACGTGCGGCAAACTGCAAACCGGCCTATACCGTTGTTTTTATTCATTTACCGGTTATGCAAACAATAAACGATTCTAACAATTCCACCGGTCAGCAAGTGAGAAAGAGGTTCGATAAGAGGCTCGGGAAAGATCGCTAAAGGATCTCTACGTTTCAGTTTGTGGCTGAGGAACCCTCGTGGATGGTCATTGTGCAACCAAGTAGATGCGACTGACATGAGTGTATTTTCAGCATGCAATATATAAATCTAACATCCAAGCTTTCGTGACCAATAGGATTCATAGTTGAGTTTCGGGCCCAATCAGACAGTTGCCATGAATCTAAACTGCCTGATGATGCTGGTTGTAACTTCCAGCGAAATATATCCAATTGTTACATTTTTGTGGATCACTCTCCAACACACACGTGTGCTGAAGTGGTAATAAATTGGCCACTTTTGTTCACGTGACAACTTTATCCATTGGATTTGTAGCGTGGAGGATCTACGATACATATTTTACTGACTTGATTTGACTCAAAAATCTATTGTGAATGAATGTATGTACTTACAGTCGACCTTCAATTATCCGCGCTAATGACGGGGAGGACAGCCGCAGATAATTAAAACCGCAGATAATCCAAAAACATTCATTCTAGATTTGAAGCTTTCGTAATACAAGGATTCATACTCTTAGGTTTTTTTGGTAAAGTCACGTAGGTAAAAATAAAAATAATAGACATAATAATAGATATAAAATAATAAATCACGACGTTTCGGAGGCAACACAAGTCTCCGTGATCAGGTGGGACCATCACAGCTAAATTTGCTGTATCAAGTGAGGAAAAATCCAAGAGACAAGCTCTTAAATACAAGTTAAGGGGAGGGGGGCTTATCTGAATGTGGTAGCCAGGGTATGGAACTCTACCGAGTGTTGACATCCCCAGCGTTTAATAGTACTGCTTTTTTGTATTTGAATTATCAGCCAACACCGGCCACAACCCCGAGTTGAGATGCACCAAATTTTCTCTTTTAGCCCCGTCCACCCCCCCCAACACGTTCCATTCCCGAGGCTACCACATTCAGATAAGCCCCTCCTTCCCTCCCCCTTGTATTTAAGCGCTTGTCTCTTGGATTTTCCTCACTTGATACAGTAAATTTAGCTGTGACGGTCCCACCTGATGATGGAGACTTGTATTCCCTCCGAAACGTCGTGATTTATTATTTAATTTCTATTTAATTTTTTTACCTACGTGACTTTACCGAAAAAACCTAGGAGTACAAAAACATTCATTTTATGTGGATCTCTGCCAAAAACCACGAATATCAATAGACCGATCGATGCGCGTGCTCAATGATAACACTTTCCTGGTCCCGCTCAGAAGACTCGGCCCACTAAGTGGACAGCAGCAGAGCCACAGCAATCAACATCAATCAAACTCCGTCCACTGTTGTAAAGATATGCAACTCCTGTGCTGTAGTAGCGATCACGTGGTTTTCGGATTAACCGGAGCACATATTTGTTCGGTTTAAGCATGTGACTTGTAATAAATATTTCCAAGAATAGCAATGTATCAATGTTTTTAGATGAGTAATTTGGACTTAAGGGAAAATCTATTATTTATTAATTAATGTGAAAATCTCTGGTGCGTGCATAAGCTGCCATTTGGATAAACCACGCGCGAATAATCGAGAGTCTACTGCATTTGGTGACCTTTAATTAAGCTGTCTAACACGTGTTGTGCTTGTTTCGTTCTGTCCGATTTACCCTAGGGGGTTTCACGCTGGCATCGTTGTACATTGATGGCACTTACATTGGACAGCACGATCGAGAATTGTTAGAAAAGATTCACCAAGACCTTGAGCTGTTCACTCAGCAGCTGTCCCTTAAAAAATACAGGTGAGAACGGAGAAGGAATGCATCTCCGCAGTGTTGTCAGAGCTGGTGAGTTGGAATGTGGGGCTCCAGTTTATATTTAATTTAACGGAGTTGCTGAGCAAGCAAGTTCTGAACCCAAAATGTCTCTCAAAGTTGTAATTGTAGAGGGTTTTATCCAATGCGTGTTTCGACTATGCACGGTTTACTTGATGAGGTCTGTTTTCCCGAACACGGGGGACGATATTTCGCCGCTAAGATACTCATTCCCTGCGCCAACAAGTAGTGTGTGCGTTCGTCCCCAACACTCACGTGGTCTCACTCTTTAATCATGGCCCCTAAGCATAAGTTGAGTGGTGGTGATTGATACAGTCATGGGTTCGATCCCAACCCTGCCTGATGCCTGTATATTTGGAGTTTGCATGTCTCTCCCCGTGGTCGCGTGGATTTTTTTCCGGGTTCCCCGTTTTTTTTTCCCCTCCACGTTTAGATTCAACATGCGTTTAGAGTATTTGGCTGCTATAAATTTCCACATGATAAGCCACTCCGTTGAACCATAATTTGTGATGGCCAGGCCGCTTCTGAAAGAAACTGTGTTCGTGTGATTTACGACACGCGACATTGGGAGAAATGGAAATGCCTGCGCCGCTTGTCTGTGGCGCTGCTCATGATGCTCCAAATGCATCGCGGATGCACACCGTGCGACCCGCACGTTGACGCCGTGCAGAGCAGGGAGCATGTCAGCACTTGCCTGAAATAACGAAGGTAGTGGCCGCTCCACGATGCTTGTGGAGTCAGCTCGGCCCTTGGAAGGGTGGAACAGTGGCATTCTGCTTTACAATCTAGAGCAGATTACGAGTTCAAATCTTGTCTGGAAAGAAACTCATTCTGCTGGCGTCAATCAAATGCATTCTGAACGATTTAATGAGAAGTTGTGGTGTGTGCGGCATGTCCATCGCTGCCAACTATGTTACGTTTGGCTCGAGTGTCAGCTTTACCCTTGGGGACATGGGAACATGTTATGCAAGCAGAGACGTCATGCTTGCTGTTAAGAAAGCCGAGTTGGCTTGGGGAGGACACATCCCTAGACACGACGATGGCCGGTGGGTCGAGGCTAACGACAGTAGCAGCCAAGGGAGGGAACACGATCCCGAGAATACATCCACCGTGGAGACGGAGCGATGAAATCAGCTCATGCGCTGGGCTTTGGAATAATTACCGCGCCGCAATACTGTGAGAGATTGCGAAGGGTTGGGGAGGTAGGCTATCGCCCAGCAGTGGATAGATCAAACAATTCTGAGCGATTTGCTCTTCTCTGAATCAGTGGTGGAAGTTCCCTATTCCTTTCTCGTGGGCACTCTCGCTACGCGAGTCAGACAGCGTGCAGGATAGATCAAGGCCAATGCGATTCATGAACTGCACCCAAGCTTTGTGGTGCGCTCTACGTGGCGGGGGGGTTGTGTGCAGGGTGCTGGTGTTCCCACCGCTGAGCAGCCGCTGCCGGTTCCTCACCCACACGGCCGTGGGGCGCCACAAACATCTCAGCAGCTTCTCCATCGGCGTCGGCAGCCAGCGCCGCACCGTCGTCTGCCACAGAGACCTGCGGTACAGTCCCACCCCAGCCTTTACTCTGTGCTACTCCTATTAGTATTACAGTAATCCCTCGTCTTCTTGGTTCTTTCGGTAAAGTCACGTAGAAGGGAAGTAATAAAATAATAAAAATAAAACATAATAAAATAATTCTCACGACGTTTCGGCCACAATGCAAGCAGCCGTCCTCAGGTGAAAACCAGGTTTGTCGAGGCGACAGCGTCTGAATGAAACAGCACCATGCTTGGAGCATATATTTAAGCTGGGTTGGAAGGGGGGAAAGGGCGCCTTGACAAAAGAATTTGCATATCAAGAGGAATTTAGCATATTTATGGGAAATGCAGGTATATGATTAGAACTACTTATGCCCGTGCATTATGCAGGATTAACAGCATCAAAGGGAGGGGATATGGGAAATGCAGGTATGTGATTAGTACTACTTATGCCCGTGCATTATGCAGGATTAGCAGCATCAAAGGGAGGGGATATTGGAAATGCAGGCATGTGATTAGTACTACTTATGCCCGTGCATTATGCAGGATTAGCATGCATCAACGACGGTCAATGGTACAGTGTATAATAACAAATAGTATAAAATTCATATGCTTAATACAATGTACAAAGTAATATATAGTATCGTAATTGTATAGTGAATATACAGCAGTGTGATATACATTAGGGTGGGTAGAATAATACATAGTGTAATATTACAATGTATAAGGTATTACTTCCCTTCTACGTGACTTTACCGAAAGAACCAAGAAGATGAATCCCTGCAGTCACGAAAGCTTTAAATCGAAAAGTAATCCCTCGGTTAACGTTTTTAATCTGTTCCACGAAAACTACCGTTAACGGAAATAACTGTTAAATCGAATATAGGAATTATGTGTTAAAAGCATTAATCCGTTCCAAGATGATTGGAAGTTTACCTTTTTTTACCCTAAAAACATAGTTTATAACATTTAAACACTCAATATTAATAAATAAACATTTAAACATATTAAAGGATTAATATTAATAGAAACATTGCATTCACTATGAATAAGTTTAAAAATAAGTAAAAATCACCGAGTCTGCAAGAGAGCTGTTTCCACTGCCAAAACAGAAAACGTTATAATGTGAACAAAGCCAGTCGAGCTCTTAGGTTTTTTCGGTAAAGTCACGTAGGTGAAAAATAAAATTAAAATTAATAAAAATAATAATAGAAATTATTGTTTTTCTATTATTACTTTGATTAATTTTAATTAGATTTTTCACCTACATGACTTTACCGAAAAAACCTAAGAGTTTGAATCCTTGCAGTCACGAAAGCTTCAAATCTAGAATTAAAGCCAGTCGAGGTCTAAACGCTCATAAATGGGCGTCGCTGATTGGCTCAGGGCACGGCTCAACCCCACTTACGAGCGCTCAGATTGGCCAAAATTGGCGCCCCATGTGCATAATGAAAACTTACTGTTAGTTAAAATGTTAACGTTAGTCGAAACCATGGGGTCCTATGGGAGGCGAGACGTTAACCGAAAAAATTGTTAACCGATTATGTCACTGTTAACTGAGGGGACTCCTGTTACCGTGCTTGTTATCACGGAAGGCCTTGCTGAGTCTCAAGACTCTTGTTTCACGAGGCTCTTGTCAACGTATTTTTGCAGTAGAGAGCGACTTGGCTATGCGCAGTCCAAATGTAGTCATTGGCAGGTGATGTTTAAATACAGGAATTGTTCCCGCGGTAAGTTGCTGTATTGTGCGTTATGTATCGTGGGAGACTTCTGTATTGGGATGTTCAGCCAATAATGTTAATCACAACGAATGTGGTGGTTTTTACAGTCAGAGGAAATGAGAGAACCCCGAGGAAACCGATTCAGAACAGAGGGAGAACACACAAACTCCAGACACAAAGATGCCCAAGTCCGGAATCAAACTTTGCTGCTCCATACTGCATGGCACAAGCTCTACCACTGCGCTGCCACCCTGGCGCTCCTCAGATGAACAACAAAATGACATTTGCAACTCTCCCAGAGAGTAGTCAAGCGTGCTAACCTTTCATTAGCCAAGCGTGCTAACCTCCCATTAGCACGATTGGCTACGTACGGTGCGAAAGAAGTTCAACATATACACACCCGTATATAATGCTTCCCGCTGTGTTTGAGAAGAGAAATTGGAAGTTGTCACCGATCTACTTCTCAAGTCATTTCCCTTGTACTCTTGCGCACGTGTAGTGGGTACAGACGGAGACTCAGGCTTACTATTGGAGGCAACACATTTATTAACGTAACACCAACACTATTAACACAAAGCGGTAACTGCCCCTTTACCAGATAACCTATGGTGGTGGACCACCAGGCTAGCTACCCTAACACTCTGGTTTAGCTACAGCGGACCAAACCCCAACTCGGGTCCGGATGTGTTGGAGACTCGGCGTAGAACGTAGATTTCTTTATAAAGACAACAGCAGCCAGTTCCACTGGGAACCCAGCTTTTTATCCTGTGTGGCGGGGCTCACTCTGCCCCTAACCACGACCCCCTTCTCGAACTCTCGAGGAGGCTCTCCACTGGACACGTGGTCCCCCAGCCCCCCCTTTGGGGTCCCTGGGTAGACACCTCTGGTCACGTGTCCTCCAAGGTCAACCAGAGTGCCATGGCCCCCTGAAACCTCGCTCCGAGGCCGGCACTCTCGCCCCCTACCCTGTAGGGGCTGGCACTGCTCGTAAAGCGGGGTGTCATCCTTGCCTGTCGGACAGTGCTGCCCGAGCCCCGCTAGGGCCGGTACTGCATCCCCCTTCAGCGGTGTCCGCAGTGGCAATGTGTTGCATAGCGTGCCTTTCCCAGGCTGGCCACACACAGCGACGTGCAACGATGTCGCTGCACATGCATGGTGGCACATCCTTGTATTCTCACGTCCTTGCCATGCTCGTATCAGTCGATTGCTGTGTAGAGGCGTCCCTATGCCTCGTCAGCTGTGAAGGTTTGATTGACCATCCCTCGCCATGCTGGTCAGTGTGGGTAGGTGGTGAAGGAGAAGTTTCCATGACTGGTTCAGCGATCACTCGCCACTAATGTTAGCCATGGTCGGGAATCAAACTCAAGTCACCAGGTTCATAGTGCAGTGCGCCAGTCACTGCACCACTGCTCCACCCTGAGTATATCAGTTACTATATCACCCAACGGCCGTGTATTAATGAAAACCTTTGGTACCATTCGTTGAACTGGGACCCATATCTCACAGAGACGGTGCCTTGCCTTTAAAAATCGGGCGGTCCATCAACATTAGTTCAAGCCTGACTGCTGATGAGACAAGTGGGGCTGATGGGATGTGTAAAAACATTTTTTTAATTTTTTACATAAATGGAAAATGCTTGAAGGAGGCATGTTGTCTGCTTAGTTATGATGTACAAATCGGGATGTTTGGTTGGTTTCAGGTGCACTCCACAAGTCGGTGAACCGTCAAACCGCAGCGGATATTTTTGTTCAGAAGCTCCGACCGCGTCGACCCGAGCTGCCGGAGCGGGCGAAGGCGCGAGGGTTGCGGGCGGTGGTAGAATCGGCATGGAGGGTAGGAGGAGCGTGGGCAACCCGGCACGCAGGCGCCAGAAGCGACCGGACATCCAGCTGTACGTACCGCGGGGGCGGAGGCACGAGGGTGCCGCCGAGAATGGGGAGGGCGGCGGCGGTGGCGATGTGCCGGAGGAGGCCGTGGCAGGGGGGCGGTGGTGGGGGGGCGTGCGCGGCAAGGAGGCGACGCGGACGGCACGGCTGCCACACCCGCCGCCGCAGCGGAGAGGGCGTCCACAAAAACCAAAACGAGTCGGCGGGGGTCGACACACGACCGCAGGGATGTCGCCAGGAGGAGCGCGGCGCGACGCGGCGACACGACGGTCGCGGAGGGCGCCGGCGAAGTTGCGCCAACGCCGAGCGATTCCGTGGGAATGGGCGCCGATCTCGGGGGAATGGGTTTTGCGAACGAGCACGGCTCCGTGCAGGGCAGTGATGATGATAATTCAAACGATGCCACTCCATCCTTGCCCCTAAATGTTTTACGGGTGTCAAACGACGAGGCGCCGCCCGGCTCCGTCGAGTTCAAACGCTTGCCAGGGGATACGGACGTCCGTGAGGCCGACGACGCGGACGCCGCGCGCTCCCACAGCGGCCGCCGGAGTGCCGTGGAGGCGCGAGTTGCCTGCGGTGCCGCCAACGCGCCAGGAGACAGCGACGTGGACCCTGCACTACACGGCGACCGTAGGGCATCGCCAGCCGTGCCCTCGCAGGCCGACTCCCAGTGCTCTGCCAATGTGCCTGGCTGTGAGAAGCAGCTTTTAGCAGCGGAGGCAGATGAAAATCCAAACAGCCCACCCATCACTACCAAAGACAACTGGGATGATGACGATGATGATTTATCGAATAAAACTCCAGCAAAGGGTCCTGTACCTGCCACACCACTGTCCCTTGCAGAAGAGTTACGGTCCCGCTGTGTGGTGGAAGTCGGCGATGCTCATTGCTTGTCGGAGGTGGCTGCCCCGGTCGTCACGTGTGATGCCGCTCTACCGGCAGTGGTGGGAGTAGCTGTGGGAGGAGAAGCGGGAGGAGATGCAGGAGGAGATGTGGGGGGAGATGCGGGAGGAGATGCGGGGGAGATGCGGGAGGAGATGCGAGGGGAAATGCGGGGGGAGCTGCGAGTGGCGGGGATGGAGGTGAGGAGGAGCAGCAGGAGGACAGCTGGGACGCCATGTTCGATGACAGCGGAGAGTGCCTGGATGGGCAACTGATGCAGGAGGTGATGACGCACGCATGAACGCTCGCCGCACGTATGAACGCTCGCCGTATGTGCAGCGAGATGCACGTCACACGCCGCGTGTCGCACCGCGCTCTTCGGTGCAAGGGCGACCACTGCCGTACCACGCACAGTGGGTTTTTGCGGCTAGTTTACAGTACGTACACATGTCTACGGGACCTTTTTTGTCAGTATCAAAAGATGAAAATGAAGAATAAGTTTTACCCTTTCTGACAATAAAATTCCTTTTTTTCATACTTTTACACTGGCAAAAACGGCCCTATGATATAGCTGCTCAACCCAAGCTATACATGCTCTGATACGTGCATTGTCTTTGTACTGTTTGCATTTTACCGTTGTCTGGTCTGACACAGCTGAGACTAGGCCATAAGGAAGGCTTTATCTGGTGTAGGCCAATCGGTTTCAAAGACAATGCATACATTAGCAGAGCATTATGGGACCTTTCTTGCCAGTATCAAAATTCGTAAAACCTATTGTTATTAGAGGCCGACCGAAACTGAATTTCTGGTTTCGACTGAAAGTTACAGATTTACTTTCGGCCAAAACCGAAAGTTAAAAATGTACTTTCGGCCAAAACCGAAACTATGCCGAAACCGAAACTATGCCGAAAGAGGCCATTTGCCAACTTTCGGCGCCGAAACCGAAACCTACTTTCGGTCGGCTTCTAATTGTTATGTTATCTGAGCATGTTTCTTCGTGTGTTTTACCACAAGTACGTGTGGTTAATGCAGACTTTATTCCTTGAAAAAGGTATCTACTTGGTGTTTTAACATCTTAACACCTCTTTCATTGCCAGAAAGGGTAAAAAAAACTTGTAATTGTTTATAGTATGAACACATAATCTCCGTGTGTATTTTCACCACCACATAAGATCGCTTTCTATCGTCAAAGCAACCTTACCCACTATGCCTTTACTTTAAAAAGCTGTGTATCTCTTTTTCAGAAATGACCTGGCTATAAATGATAGCTCAACGAAGTGGCTTATCGTGTTGAAATATATTGCAGCCAATAAATGTGGAGGGAAAAACTGGAGGACCCGGAGAAAAATGGATGCGACCATGGGGAGAGAGACACACAAACTCCAAATATACAGGGGTCAGCATCGAACCCACGACCTCCTGTATACCAGGCGAGGTAGTTAACATCTTTCTACCATGACACCCTAACAGAAAGGGTACTTACCAATAAAAGTCTGGCAGTTCTCCGGGATTGGTTCAAGCAAGCTTCATTGTTGATCATACCCCGAATTTCATAATCGGTCCAGAGTTTTTATTGTGTTCACAACCAACGTTGATAAAATACGCACTCCCAGAAAGCCGAGCGGTTGATGGGATGTGTAACGTCGAGGAACAGACATGTGGAAGAGGAGGCGTATCGCCCTGCTTAGCCACGTTGCACGTCGAGTTGTTTCCATCATATGTGTAGTGACTGAATGTCACTATGTAGTGCCAGACTTGCGAAGCCACAGCGGATAATGTGTTGTCATTATGTGCAGCCCAGTTACTGGGCGTAGTTCCAGCCCTTGCGGGGCTTGGGTGAGCGCTGGTTAGTGCGGAGGCACCACGTACAGTATGCGGTGAGGGAGCGAGAGGGAGCGTCAGCCAGCCAGGGTTACATTGGGGCATGATACGCTGATTGACCAGCTGACACGTGACCGGATGATATTGGAGGGGGATCACCAGTGGACGGGGGCCGCTGGGCGGTCATGTGGTACAGTGAGGGAAAAAAGTATTTGATCCCCTGCTGATTTTGTACGTTTGCCCACTGACAAAGAAATGATCAGTCTATAATTTTAATCGTAGGTTTATTTGAACAGTGAGAGACAGAATAACAACAAAAAAATCCAGAAAAACGCATGTCAAAAATGTTATTAATTGATTTGCATTTTAATGAGGGAAATAAGTATTTGACCCCCTCTCAATCAGAAAGATTTCTGGCTCCCAGGTGTCATTTATACAGGTAACGAGCTGAGATTAGGAGCACACTCTTAAAGGGAGTGCTCCTAATCTCAGCTTGTTACCTCTACCCCTCCCCCTGGTTGTGGCGCATGTGTGTCAATCATGACCACCACACCTGTATAAAAGACACCTGTTCACAGAAGAAATCAATCATATTCCAAACTCTCCACCATGGCCAAGACCAAAGAGCTCTCCAAGGATGTCAGGGACAAGATTGTAGACCTACACAAGGCTGGAATGGGCTACAAGACCATCGCCAAGCAGCTTGGTGAGAAGGTGACAACAGTTGGTGCGATTATTCGCAAATGGAAGAAACACAAAAGAACTGTCAATCTCCCTCGGCCTGGGGCTCCATGCAAGATCTCACCTCGTGGAGTTGCAATGATCATGAGAACGGTGAGGAATCAGCCCAGAACTACACGGGAGGATCTTGTCAATGATCTCAAGGCAGCTGGGACCATAGTCACCAAGAAAACAGTTGGTAACACACTACGCCGTGAAGGACTGAAATCCTGCAGCGCCCGCAAGGTCCCCCTGCTCAAGAAAGCACATATACATGCCCGTCTGAAGTTTGCCAATGAACATCTGAATGATTCAGAGGACAACTGGGTGAAAGTGTTGTGGTCAGATGAGACCAAAATGGAGCTCTTTGGCATCAACTCAACTCGCCGTGTTTGGAGGAGGAGGAATGCTGCCTATGACCCCAAGAACACCATCCCCACCGTCAAACATGGAGGTGGAAACATTATGCTTTGGGGGTGTTTTTCTGCTAAGGGGACAGGACAACTTCACCGCATCAAAGGGACGATGGACGGGGCCATGTACCGTCAAATCTTGGGTGAGAACCTCCTTCCCTCAGCCAGGGCATTGAAAATGGGTCGTGGATGGGTATTCCAGCATGACAATGACCCAAAACACACGGCCAAGGCAACAAAGGAGTGGCTCAAGAAGAAGCACATTAAGGTCCTGGAGTGGCCTAGCCAGTCTCCAGACCTTAATCCCATAGAAAATCTGTGGAGGGAGCTGAAGGTTCGAGTTGCCAAACGTCAGCCTCGAAACCTTAATGACTTGGAGAAGATCTGCAAAGAGGAGTGGGACAAAATCCCTCCTGAGATGTGTGCAAACCTGGTGGCCAACTACAAGAAACGTCTGACCTCTGTGATTGCCAACAAGGGTTTTGCCACCAAGTACTAAGTCATGTTTTGCAGAGGGGTCAAATACTTATTTCCCTCATTAAAATGCAAATCAATTTATAACATTTTTGACATGCGTTTTTTCTGGATTTTGTTGTTATTCTGTCTCTCACTGTTCAAATAAACCTACCATTAAAATTATAGACTGATCATTTCTTTGTCAGTGGGCAAACGTACAAAATCAGCAGGGGATCAAATACTTTTTTCCCTCACTGTATAAAGGAGCTCTCGGGAACCTTCGGGAAAGCGCTCGAGAGATCTAGAAGGTGGGCGGGGCGAGGGGCGGAGCCAGCTCCAGCCCAGGCCGATATAGCGGGGCCCCGTGAGGGGCTCGGGGTTCTTCGGGTTGTTGGTAAAGAAGATCCACGTCGGGTTGAAGAAGCCTCTAGCCACGCAGTCTGGGACCCAGCTCGTGGTCCGGACCAGGATAGCGGGACTGTGTCTAGTTCTGCCGTAGCGTGGTTAGATGGGCGTTCAACATCCAAGTGTAGGTTACGTTATGTTGTGTGTTGAGTTGGTGTAATAAATAGTGTTGCTCCCAAGACAATGTCTGCGACTCAGTTGGACTCACTACATATGTACTCGGCGAGCCTCGCGCAACAGCGCTACACAATAGCTAGGTCGCATGGTTTAGGTGGCGAATTGTCCGCTCGATGATGTCAACCATTGGTAGTTCACTGATCGATGTTGGGTCTCTTTCTGTTGTTTAGCTCGCAGGCAACCTGAAGCCGGAGACGGTGACGACGCTTCAGGAGCCGCAGTTCGACTACTATGGCTACCGGCCAGCAGAGCCCGGCTGGGATGATGGCGACTTTGGCCACGTCCTGGAGATCTACGGCTTCCCAAGTGGCTTCCGCACCGAGGACCTCATCTCGGCGTTTTCCGCCTTCCAGTACATAGTCCAGTAGCATACTCCTGGTCTGTTGAGTTCTCACCCGGTTAAAATGAAATTAATTTGAACTTGAACATTCCGAGTCGAAAGCCTACAGAGAATGCTTAGATTTATAATCTCAGGGTGCTTTACACCTACGGTGGTGAGATGTTAACTACCTCACCTGGTATACAGGAAGTTGTAGGTTCAATCCCGACCCCGACGCTTGCATATTTGGAGTTTGCGTGTTCTCCCTGTGGTCGTGCTGATTTTTCTCCGGGTCCTCCGGTTTTTCCCTACACATTTAGAAACAGGTATATAGAGTATTTTGGCTGCTATAAATGTCCATATGATAAGCCACTTGTGGCCAGCTCGCCTCTGGAAAATAGCAATAAAAGCCAATGGGCTTTACGTAGTAAAATAAAATATATAGTTTATGATGACATCAAACAATGGCCTGTTACTTAATTTGAATTACATCAGGGGGATCTTTAATGTCCACTGTGAAGTAGATGGCACTTAGTGTGTGATAATACATTGCAAAGTAATAACCGGGTGTCCTGCCGGAATTTGAACGGTGCACCTCTGCGAGGAGTTGCGAATGCACAACCGCTGTGCTGCAAGATTCGCGGTCATGGTGGTCACTTTCCTCGGTCAATGAATTCACCACAAGTGAACGAGCCACTTCTTATTGACAATGGTGCAGCTTCACTCAGATATATCGGGAGCATTCCTCCCTTAATGGCTGTCAGTTTTTTTTAAACCATTACCACACGAACTCCGGTCATCCTCACAGCCGCTTTTGGCTAGCTCAGTGGCTTTCTAATATCCTTGCGATATTAGTAAGCCACTGGAAGCTGTGCACTTTTAAATCATCTAGATAGAAAACTAATTTCTTATAACTGCTTTTTGTGTTTAGTTTGTTGTCCTTCTCTCGCACCTCCGATTAGCGTGGGTGGCTACTTACGGTGCTAAAGAAGTTCAACGTACATACACACATACATGTGCGTATGTTTACGCACATGGCACCAAGTACGCTCGTGAGCTTTGCCCCGGGATGTACGTGGACGTGTTCAAGCATGTCGCGAGTTTACGACAGGGCTAGGCGTGACCGAGCTGCGCGTCGGCCTGGGGCCGCTGTCACGGCAGGTTGCTGCAGCGGTGGTTCCCGTGTGCCGTGCGTACCGTGCGTGCCATATGTACCGTGTGTGCCATGTGCCGTGTGCGTACCATGTCCCGTGTGTGCCACTTGTGCCATGTGTCGTATGTGCCATGTGTCGTATGTGCCATGTGCCGTGTGTCGTGTGTGCCACTTGTGCCATGTGTCATGTGTGCCACTTGTGCCGTGTGCGCCGCAGGTCGAGGGGCTTCGACGTGAAGTGGGTGGACGACGAGCACGCGCTCGGCCTGTTCAACAGTCCCATCGCCGGTGTGTTCCCCTCTCTCTGCCAATGTCTCTCTCGCTCTGCTTACCGGAATTTTTTTCTCTTACCGTCATCGCTGCTTGTTCGCTCGGCAAAGTCTCGTCAAATGTCAACTCTCTTTTGTCAGGAGGGTCTTGCCACGTTTTCACTGTCGGAGGCGATGTCGCTGCGTGTAATCCCAATTGAGTAATTTTTCAGCATTGGAATGTTTGGCCAATACCGGTTAATATTAATGATAATTGCAACTTATAGAGCACCTTCCATCATGATATCTCAAGGCGATTTGCATGGGTGACAAGGAGGGGAACGGGTAAGAAGTGACCAAGTTAAAATAATAAACGCCTTCTGAAAGGGAAATGATTTTAGGTGGGACTTGAAAGGTCCCGGACAGCCTTTGGCATGAGTTCCACAATCCAGGCACCACGTTTTTGTTATTGGGTGCAATTGTGAACAAGAGCCGTATCGTGCATGAATAAATCTAATCGGCATAATCATTGGTTCACTGCAGCTCAAAGACTGAGTCCCTACAAGGCGTGTGGTGAAGTTAGGAGATGTCCAATGTGTGTGCTCAGCATTTGAAGGCCTGAAGACCAGAACAGGTGATTTTGCCAACAATGTGTTCAGGGAGGCTGTTCAGTATCCAGACAGCAGAGTGAAGAAGGGAGCTTCTGTCCAGGGAGCATGTTATGGAAACAGTTTCATTATGTGGTGGGTTTTTTTGCTATGGGAGGAAACCAGAGAACCCAGAGGAAACCCACGGAGAACAGGAGAAGAGCTCCACACAGAAAGGCGCCCGAGTTGGGAATCGAACCGAGGCCCCTTCTGGCTGCGAGTGACGAGTATTACCACTGTGCCGCCACCACCGTGCCGCGATGTGGCTGAGCGATAGAGCCTCCTCGCTGGCACATTCAGACGTGTCTCCCATCATCGTCGTCACCGTTACCATCGCCCTAGCAAGATTCCAGGGACAGAGAACTCTTATTATTTGCAACCAAGAGGGTGCTGGAGAATGCTGTGGCCTGCACGGTCAAGAAGAGGCAGCACTGCTCTCTTGTGGATCCTCAGCAATTACAAACAGGCGGGAAATTCACGTGGGTCAGGCTGCGTGTTAAAGCATTTATTCTCCTGGGCTTTTGCCATGCGCTACAAGAGTCCCTTGGTTAACGTTTCGAATCCGTTCCACGAAAACTACTGTGAACTGAAATAACTTGAATCGAATTCACTTATAAGTTTAAAAATAAAAAATCACCGAGTCTGCAAGAGAGCTTTTCCACTGCCAAAACAGAAAAGGTTATAATGTAAACAAAGCCAAGTCGAGGTCTAAACTGCTCATACATGGGTGTCGTTGATTGGCTGAGGACATGGCTCAGCCCCACTTACGTGCGCTCGGATTGGCCGAAATTGCCGCCCTGCGTGCATAACGTAAATATACCGTGAGTCAACATGTTAACGTTTGTTGAAACCATGGAATCATATGGGAGGCGAAATGTTAACCGCAAAAACCGTTAACATATGTCACTGTTAACTGAGGGACTACTTTACTTACTGCGGGCATCCTCAGGTGTGGAAGTAGGCAATCTCGCTAAGAATGTTGGCATAAAACTACTAGCTAAAGAACATACACAGCAGCAACATCGCCACCCCTATTGTGAAACAACTGCAGGCTGTGTATGTGAAACATAGCGGCACCTTCCTTTATAAAAGCCCTGTGCTATAGGAACGATGGCGGGAATATCACATGTACTCGTGATTTTATTTGATGACAACACGGATGTTTATAACAATCCACAAAGCATGACTAATGGGTTCTTCATAATCATTGTTGGGTTGGGCCACGTTACGATCTGGCTTAATGTTGTTGTGTAATCCCTCCATCACTGATGATTACATGACCTTGGGTGCCACTCAAAGTTTCTCATTCTCAAGGTCACGCCTCCTGGTTTTATTTGTTTGTCGTTAAACTGAAGCCAGTGCGAGTTTAGAGACAATCCCTCAATATATATGTACCGGGTGCTCAACGGAGTTAGACATGCATGACAGTCGATGCACACGGAATAATGGTAGAGGCATAGACCCAGAGAAGAAGAATATCAATAAATCGGAATGATAATTCTCTGCCGTTGACTTTTACACCAAAACTAACCAATTGAGTGATCCCAGAAAACAGAAATGTCACTCTGCCACATGCACAGCCTCGCCCAAAACCCACGGGGCCACACAAACGTCGCGCGTCGAGCCTAACGTGCGCTGCGGTCCGCGTGGTGCTGTGCACAGCTCAAGACGCGCTGGCGATGAAGCACGCGCTGGTGAGGACGCGCCCTCTCTGCCGGGCGAGCAGCCCGACGCGCGACAAGGCCCGCCGCAACCCTGGTTAGCAGCACCGCCGCGGAGTTCGCTCGCCTTGCCAACGCCTCGCTTAAGGAGGCTGACTTTGCAATGAATAACGATAATACTAACGACTACCTTATTACTCTTTGGTTCATATTCTTAGGTTTTTTCGGTTAAGTCACGTAAGTAAAACATCAAATAAAAATAAAAAATCACGACGTTTCGGAGGCAACACAAGTCTCCGTCATCAGGTGGGACCGTCACAGCCGGATTAGCTGCATCAAGTGAGGCAATGATTCAAGATGTAATCCCTTAAAAAGGCAAGTTGAGGGGGAGGAGAGGGGGGGGCTCATCAGAATGTGGTAGCCAATGAATGGAACGCATCGGGAGGGGGAGGGGGCGGGGCCAAAAGACTGCACGTCGGCGTGGACGCTGTTGGTGTTGCACAACGCAACGGGAGGGGGAGGAGGGGCGGGGCCAAAGAATGCACGATGGCATGGGTGCTGTTGGTGTTGCACAACGCCAACGCATTAGACAGAGAGGGGGAGGCCTGATACACATGATAGAAAAAAAAGAACGAAAATGCCCATTTTTATACCAATTCTGGCTGAACAATGAAGAGAGTACTGTTAAACACTGGGGATGTTAACACTCGGTAAAGTAAAGTAAGATAGTGCCTGTCAGATAAGATGGTCCAAAAAAGTGTAATTAAGTCTTTTTTGCGTGGTTGATAACATCTTTCCAATGATTACTAAGTTTGTACCCCTCATCACGGTTGAAATTATGTCTGTGTTTGTATATTTGTATGGCTTCGTGTACAAACCTTTGATGGTAGCCGGGAGGTTTGCAGAGAACCTTGGTCTCGGAAAAGACAATTTCATGAGAGCCCGCCGAGTTGTAGCAATGATCGGCAACGGCCGAAGAATCAGTTCTGCCGTGTTTCAGATCTGACTTGTGCTCGCGGACACGATCAGCAACATGACGTTTTGTTTCTCCAATGTAGCAATCACCACAAATGCAACTCAATTTTTAGACTCCAGGATGCTGTAAGTCAGGAACGACATCCTTCACAGATGGAATCAGAGTTGCATTTGTGGTGATTGCTACATTGGAGAAACAAAACGTCATGTTGCTGATCGTGTCCGCGAGCACAAGTCAGATCTGAAACACGGCAGAACTGATTCTTCGGCCGTTGCCGATTATTGCTACAACTCGGCGGGCTCTCATGAAATTGTCTTTTCCGAGACCAAGGTTCTCTGCAAACCTCCCGGCTACCATCAAAGGTTTGTACACGAAGCCATACAAATATACAAACACAGACATAATTTCAACCGTGATGAGGGGTACAAACTTAGTAATCATTGGAAAGATGTTATCAACCACGCAAAAAAAAAAAAGACTTAATTACACCTTTTTGGACCATCTTATCTGACAGGCACTATCTTACTTTACTTTACCGAGTGTTAACATCCCCAGTGTTTAACAGTACTCTCTTCATTGTTCAGCCAGAATTGGTATAAACATGGGCATTTTCGTTCTTTTTTCTATCATGTGTATCAGGCCTCCCCCTCTCTGTCTAATGCGTTGGCGTTGTGCAACACCAACAGCACCCATGCCATCGTGCATTCTTTGGCCCCGCCCCTCCTCCCCCTCCCGTTGCGTTGTGCAACACCAACAGTGTCCACGCCGACGTGCAGTCTTTTGGCCCCGCCCCCCCCCCTCCCCCTCCCGATGCGTTCCATTCATTGGCTATCACATTCTGATGAGCCCCCCCCCCTCTCCTCCCCCTCAACTTGCCTTTTTAAGGGATTACATCTTGAATCATTGCCTCACTTGATGCAGCTAATCCGGCTGTGACGGTCCCACCTGATGACGGAGACTTGTGTTGCCTCCGAAACGTCGTGATTTTTTATTTTTATTTTATTTTTATTTTGATGTTTTACTTACGTGACTTAACCGAAAAAACCTAAGAATATGAATCTTTGCAGTCACGAAAGCTTCAAATCTAGAATTACTCTTTGGTTCTTTCGGTAAAGTCACGTAGAAAGAAAAGAAAATAATTACCGAAATAACCAAAGAGTAATTCCTGTCGTCACGAAAGCTTCAAATCAAGTTTGACTGCCTTATTTATATTTTACTGGGTAAGGCCCACTGAGCTACACAGCTCTTTTTCAGAAGCTGCTTGGCCACAAATGGCAGCTCAATGAAGTGGCTTATCACGTGGACATTTATACAAGTGACGATTATCTGAACATTACCTGAACCGCTCCTGGGCCTGACCTAGGTGCAATGCGTAAAGCATCGCCACTGTGGGGAGACAAAGGCGGACGGGTGGGGTGCCGGCCACCCAAACCACCCACCCCCTCGTGTGCCGTGGCGGTACCCTCCATAGGTGCTGTCCGGCTCACAGCCCTTGTCCCAGCGGTCTGCTGAAGATCTCTTCGGGGTTTTTGTGTTTGTGCTACGTTGTAGAGTTCCTGCAGCCTGTGAGGCCGCGGCCCCAGACGAGCGCGGTGCTGGCACGCCGCCTCGTGGCCGGAGCGCTGGGCGTGCGGAGCGGCGCCTCCCCCGAGCAGCGCTCCGCTGAGCGCCGCAAACTCCAGGAAGCCAAAGGTGAGCGCCACCGCTGCTGACACTCACCTGGCTCCTGATTCAGTAGCAGCAGCAGTCCTACCTGCAGCAGCGCAAGTTCACATATAAGGTCAACCCTTGTTAATTCAACAAATATGGGGCTCTGGCCTTGCCGAATTATCCAATATTCCAAATTATATACAACTAGCGGGAAGTACCAGGCGTTGCCTGGGTCTTAAAAATATTTAAAAAGTACTCTTCAAAATCTAACAGCAGTGCGTACTGACTGTGGTGGTACCTGCTATGATTACAGCAGTGCATGTGGTGGTACCTGCTTTCACTGCAGCAATGCATACTGTGGTGGTACCTGCTATGATTACAGCAGTGCATAGGAACTGTGGTGGTACCTGCTATTATTACATCAGTGCATACCGACTGTGGTGGTACCTGCTATCACTCCAGTAGTACATGCTGACTGTATAGCAGTATTTATCGACTCTATAGCACAAAGTACTCACTTGACAGAGTGGCGTGGTGAGGCGTAGTCCCGTGCAGAGCCTCCGGCCTCGCCTAGATTGTCGTGCCGGCCGAGGTGGCATCTTGGCAGGCTGGGGCAGGGCTGCTACCCCTGACCCCCCCCCCGCCACGATGTCCCCGGCCGCTCTGCAATAATATCTATGGCCTATAATGGTAGCATCTACCGACTGTATAGTAGAAATAGCTGGACGCATCGGGGTGGGGGGGACGTGAGACAGTGAAGAATTTACCTGAGCGTTTAGTGTATTTTTATAGGATTTATAACGCAAAAGAAAATGTCCCCCTCACTTCCACCGACGGCGTGCGACTTGGCATGGGCCGTCCTCCCCACCAAAGGCGCGCGAGTTGGTATGGTCGTGCACGCGTCATAAATAAATAAATAAGAAGAAAGCACACAAAAATCGTGCTAAATCGCAAATTAAACTAATTTAAAGTTGAAGGATGTGGAAAAGGAATAGCGCTTGCTCACCGCAGGGCTTACGGGGTGGTACCTGGCTATTTTTTTTTTACGTAAACCCCACCCTTGGAGAGCCAAGCGCGCGACCACACACAAACCCCGCCACATACAAACCCCGCCACACACAAACCCCGCCACACACAAACCCCGGCACAAACCCACACACAAACCCCACAAACCCACACACAAACCCACACACAAACCCACACACAAACCCACACACAAACCCCGCCACACACAAACCCGCCACAAACCTACACACAAACCCCGCCACAAACCCACACCCAAACCCGGCACAAACCCACACACAAACCCACACACAAACCCCGCCACAAACCCACACACAAATCCACACACAAACCCCACCACAAACAAACCCCGCCACAAACCCCGGCACAAACCCCGCCACACACAAACCCCGCCACAAACCCACACACAAACCCCACAAACCCACCCACAAACCCACACACAAACCCCGGCACAAACCCACACACAAACCCCACAAACCCCCACAAACCCACACACAAACCCACACACAAACCCCCGCACAAACCCACACACACCCCCACACAAACCCCCACAAACCCACACACAAACCCACACACAAACCCCGCCAAGATGAAGAGATTATTATTCATCATTATTATTATTTACTTTTTTATAAGGCGCAGCAGACCCTGCAAAGGTCTTCAGAGAGGTGTACGTTAAAAACAAAATCTCTCGAGTTTATCTCACACATCTGAGGACGTAAGTTGGGTTGTCTTGTTTGTTTTCTTTCTAAATGGGAGAATCTCAGCAGTCAGGCGCAGCTGCTCAGGCCGACAGCGTTCCAAATCTGAGGGCCAAGGACCCGAAAAAACCCCGAGGCTCCGACACGTTTTTGTTGAGAGTGTGGCTGACAGAGGAGCACTCCTAGAAGGGCCTCGCCTCCTGCATCTCATCCCACCTGGCTTCAATCCACATCACTTTCTGTCCATCAACCCTTCCAAATCTCAAATTATCTTTTTGCCTGCCTCCCGTTCCTCTCCTCGCTGTCCCACCATTTCTCTACCTCCTGTTTACATGTCCCCGATTTCCGCAGCCCACAACTTTGCTGGCACCTTTGACTCTTCCCTCACCGATCACATTTCCGCCACCACTCGTGCTCGCCGGTTTAATTTGTTCAACATTCGCAAAATCCCACTGCTTATTTCCACCGCTGCTGCAAAACTGCTCATCCATTCCCATATCAACACTCGTCTGGACTACTGCAACTTTATTATTCTCGGTCTCCCCATTTACTCTTTTGTCCCCCTTCAACAAATCCAAAACAACTCAGCTTGGCTCATATTCAACCTCCCCTACAATTCCCTACCTCGACCCTCCTCGCACAACTGCATTGACTCCCTGTCTACCACCTGTTCTAATTCCTCACCCTGGTCTACAAATACCTTCATGGTCTTGCCCCACCATATCTTGCTACTCTTATATATTTCTTGCCACTCTTGTAATTCACACATCACAGATTTGCCCCCATTGCTTCCTCTCATCTATTTATTCACCTCATCTCCACCATTACATTCACATGTACCATTTTTATTCTCTGTAAAGCGCCTAGGTTAAGGCGCAATATAAGATACGTTAAGATAAAGCGGCAGGCGAGGGACCGGACGAGAAACGTACATAGATCAAAGTGTGCACAGCAGTGCCCCGTCGAGCCATGCTCAAGTTGCCCCTCCGCACATCACGTCACAGCGGAGGCGACGCGTAGAGCCACATGGTCAGAAATTCGTTGGGAAAGCTGCCGCTAGGCGCTGCTCCGGAGAAGTAGTGGGGATGATGCCGGTTGACCGGTAACATAAATCGGTTGTAGGGGGCGCAGCGGTGGCAAGATGTTAACTCCCTCGCCTGGTATGCAGGATGTCGCGGGTTCGATCCCGACCCTGACGCCTGCTGTATATTTGGAATTTGCGTGTCTCTCTCACCGTGGTCGTGTGGATTTTTCTACAGGTCCTCCCGTTTTTCCTCCACATTTAGAATTAACACACCTTTAGAGTATTTGATTACGATAAATGTCCATGATATAAGCCACTTCGTTGAGCTATAATTTGTGGCCAGGTCGCTTCTGAAAAAGAGCTACACCGCTCAGTGGGCCTTACCTGGTCAAATAAAAAGTTTGTTTTATAAAATATGAGCTCATGGCCAGAGTTTGACAGCTCTGCTCTAACCTGATTGGTGTAATGAGCACCAAGGTTATGCAATGTTAACAACGCCTTCGGCATATTCAACCTGAATGAGTAATTGAAAAATGTGTCAAGTTATGCTTGTTTATTTGTATTTGGCAGATAAGAAAAAGCTGGTTGCCAAGCAAAGAGAAGACATCTGGGAAGGAAGTGTCTGAAATAGCCCTGCAGAATATTTCTTTTTTATATTTAATTTAAGAGATTGTGTTTGGTACGGGGCTTAGAGAGCCTGTTTGTTAGGAGGTTTAGAGAAACTTTTTTAGCTCAAGGTTTAGAGAGACCGTGTTTCGTATGTGGTTTATGAGACTGTGTTTAGTATGGGGTTTAGACTTGAGTATGGCATTTATAGAGACTGTTTAGTATGGGGTTTAGAGAGACTATGTTAACGATGGTTGAGGTTTAGAGAAAATTTTGTTCAGGGTTTAGAGGCTGTTTAGTAGTTATGTGCATATATGAAGCTACCATCATCCATTGCAATTAGAACTGTGCCTGTTTAAAAAAAAGTTACTTTCATGGATTAGCAGTAGTACATTAGAAACTCATTCTTTTTGGGGTGAGAAATCAGTTCCCCTTTTAATTGGCGCGTACCTCTTAACACATGGATGCAGACATCTCGCGCATGCCAATGTGGCCGTGTGTTTTCACTGTCGCGGTACCGAGTGGTGGCGCAATGGGGGGTTGTTATCCACTGCTGGACGAAGGCCACCCCTGGACCGGCGGGCGCCAACTCAGTCTCACGATAAACCATCGTCACGCAAACTCCGGTCAACCTCGCAGCAGCAGGAGAGCGTCTTTTGGCGAGCCCATCGAACAAAGACGGTTACTGCATCGCGCACGTTTTTGGATGCATTTCTGCTGCCGTCTGGAATGCCCCTCCTGCTGCTATTAGGAAGCCACTGGAGCAATGCACTTTTAAATCTAGATTGAAAACGAATTTCTTTAAAATACATTTTTGTGTTTAGTTTGTCCTTCCCCCGCACGTCCGATTATCGCGGTTGGCTACGTATGGTGCGAAAAAAGTTCAACATACAGTACATACAAGCACCCATATACAAGCATCACTCCAACGTGGACAATGAAGCAGGGAGTGGAACAAAAAGAGGACAATTATACAAAGCGGCGTGGAGAGGTGCATGCTGAGAATTGCACTTTGAGACAGCAAAATGAAATTAGAAACAAAGGTGGCATCATCACTGTAAACGAAGTCTGTGGGTGTTGTAGCAGCACACATCACTGCTAGAGCGGAAGACAGCTGATGGACTCGATCAGTGTCAGGGTTGGCAGCTAAAGGAGCGATCGCGCCCCAAGAGGGCGTCTGCCGTGGAGATGGAGCAACGAGATGAGCTCGGTTGCCGTAATGGGATTGTAACATCGCAGTCTTGGGGTTGGTGACATCATGAAGCCTTCATCCAGCAGTTAATAAATGGTGGCTGATGATTGAGGCAATATTTAAACAATAATCTCCACAACCATTTGAATGTGGATATTGTAAAACTCGTGAAATGTAATATTTAAAAACCCTTAGTTGCACCTATGTGACTGGTTTATGAGTCGTCATTCCGTTTCGTATATGGAGTGTTTGTGTGTATCAGCATTGCGGCTGCCAAGATGCAGATTCTCGGTGTCAAAGCCAGGGCCGAGCACAGCGCGAGGAATTCGTACAGCTCTGCCGCCGTGACGACGACGCGCGTCCACACTCGCAGACGATCCCCGCGTTCGCCCTGGATCACCCCGTTAGGAGGCGTCCATAAATGACGTCACGCACCTCGGGGGGGGGTCAGACATTTGTGACGATGGGGGGAGGGTTGAGAAATGTGACGTCACATCAAAATGCGCAACTTTAAATAAATATAGACAACACGTTCTACTTAATATACTTTTTATAAATGTTTTCTCCAACATCAGTGCAGCGCCACATTAAAAACGCACTACAATGACAATCGTTTAAAGCGATTTGAAGCATGTTTTTTGGGGGGGGGGCAGCTTTGTGACGTCATATTTGGGGGGGTCTGACTTTTTGTAACGCCGTGTGACTGGGGGAGGGGGGTCAAAAATCGCGTGACGTCATTTATGGACTGCCCTTAGGGGAGCGGTGGCACAGCGAAGTGGCACAGTGATTCTCTCTGCGCCAGGGACCCTGATGCTCGTCGGTCGTGGGGTCTGGAGTGCAGTCCGTGGCCTCGCCCCGGAGGACTTGGGGAGGGAGCTGGGTTGCGTTTCAGAGTGGTCGTGTGTAATTTCTCATGATAGCTTTCACAAAATGTCTAAATAAAGTGTTGAAATGAAGAAGCCGCTTGATTCGCCTCCACATCTTCCTCTCCTCATAAAAACGCCGAAGTATTTTTTTTACACATCCCATCAGCCACAAAGATTCTCGGGAGTGCATAATTTCAGCTGCATTGATTCAACACAAGAAAACATAAGAAACACTCCAGGCTCGCGGTTTACTCCAGTACCGATCACGAAATGATGTTCTTGCCTTAATTCAATCACTTTACATTAAGCCTTCGCCTCATGACATCCTTCCCTATGCCCCTTTTTTAAATGCTTCACTAAACTCGCTACTACGATTGCGCACCATCGCCAACGCTTCATTTTCAGCTGGGTGTTTTCTATCTTTAAAAATAGGACAAGTTTCACCACAATGTCTTAAGAAATCCAAACTCGACACTGACACGCCTGACAGTTACCGGCATCTTGCTCAACTTAAGACTCTCATTACATCTTGCCCAAACTTTTGTCGTGATAAATCTGCCTACCGTCAGACTTACTCCACGGAGACTGCAATTACCAGAGTCTTCGACGAAATTCTCTCGTTGGTCTGGACATTTCATTATCTTTTGATACTGTCAATCACCTACAGCTTACCAGTATTAAGTCCGACTTTGCAATCAGAGGATTAGTCCTAAAATGGATCTCATCCTCCTTGGCTGGGAGGACCTCTGTTAAAATAGGCGAATCCACGACCACAAGGCACTCATGCGAAGTCCCCCAAAGCTCAGTGCTGGGACCACGATTGTTTAATAGCTTCGGAATGAAATACCACTCCGGTGCTGACGACATTCTATTATTCACCTCAATAAACACCACTAATGCTCAAGGAATTGAAAATCTCTGAGTGCACAACAACCTTGCAGGACTGGTTCTGGTCACATTGATCTTTAAATCCAGCCAAATCTGAATCCATACCCATTGGCACCCAACAACGGCTCGTGTCACCCTCTCTTCCCTGCAATGACGGATTGCCGGCCACCACCATTCCCCTTACGAACCGCATCAAATTCCCTGGTGTCACTCTTCTCTCTGGACATTCACGTCAACTACATCATCAACACTTGCAAATGTCATCTCAAGGCTCTTCGTCACCTACATTCACTCGTTTCCATCGACATTACTAACACCCTCGCCTGCAGTATCGTCAGCTCTCACCTAGACGACTGTATTGCCATTCTCTACAAGTCATTAGCCTCAAATTGCAACGGTTACATAACCACCTTGCTCGTGCCATCCTTGGTGTCCACCATCTCGGACTCGACTCGGCCACCGCTCTCCATCTTCTTCATTGGCCGCCTTTCGCCGGCAGGACAAACGAGGAAGTGGCACCTGCCTTTGTCATCGCACCTTCACCGGTTCCGCACCACCACACCTGGCCTCACGACTCTCGCCTTGTGTAATAAAGGACTTCGCCACACACTGCTTGGTCTCCGTCACTCTTTATTCTGGTTGACACTCGCACCCCGCTGGTCCCGACAGCGGACCAGCTGCTCCTCGCGCGCGCCCCGCACGCGCTCTCTCGTCAGTCCTTTCGCTCCCTCCGCTCCGCACACCGCTGGCCGACGGTGTGCCGAAACTCCTCCAGCCACGTGGCTGATGGCGCGGATTCCCTCCGGCCACCCAACGTGGTCCAGCTTCGTGACTCTCCCAACTGACCCAGAGCCCTTCCGGGTTCCCCCCTATATCCCCTTCACCACGTGATCTTGTCTCCTCCCTCTGACCACGCCCTTCCGAACCTTCCAGATCCGGCCTCCCCATAGCGCCTTGCTGGCTCCGCCTTTAGGTTCCGCCCCCACTCACCTCGCTTCCGATTGGACCCGAGGTGAGCGGCGGACCTTCACATACGCCCCCATACTGGGCTCGCCCCCAATACCCCGGGCCGTATGATTGGCCCAGAGCCCAGCAGCGAACCCCGCTTACGCTCGCATTACACTTGCACTGAAGCTCACAGTAGAACCCTACGCAGCAGCAGCGTCACTCAAAATCTGCTTCTATACACTACAATGCCCTAGCCATGGAGTCAACATTGGGGGGACCAAATCTTCCAGGGTGTTTGGGGGTCCCAACCCAGAAAAATATCTAAATTTGAAAACTCATTTCCTGCCTAAAATTTTAAAATTTACTAACACATGGGATGGTCTTTTAATTTATTTTTTACAATAATGTCTAATAGTGCATTGTATTACATTGCTCTGTTTTTTTTTTATTTTTTACCGTTTCTTGTTTCATTGTATACTAATGTTTGAGATTAGGGATTAATAAAGTACAACCATAACCACAATCATATAAACAGCAATCTATGCATTGATTTATATGAAGACAAGTCCAGATATTGTGGTCAAGGTTTAGCAAATTGTTGTTTTGATTTACATAGCATAGCAATTATTTTTTATAGCAATATATGTGGGGGGGGGACATTTTAAGAATATTGGGGATGTCCCCCCACACTATACTACTACACTAAACACTACTATACACTACACTACTATATGCTACACTACTATACACTACACTATATACAGGCGACCCCCGCACCTACGACCTAATTGAGTCCTGTATGACGGTCGCAAGTGGAGCCGTTGTAAGTCGAAGCCTCGTTTCCCATAGAAACCCATTACCATAGAAATACCAAATTTACCACGAAAATAAATGAAATAACCCTAACAAACATTTATTGTAAGTTAACATAGCAGTCGTTGGGCGATCATAGATACGAGTTTTGGTCGTTACTGTGGGGTCTTACTTAAAGGTCGTAAAAGCGGGATGTCGCAAGTCGAACCGTCGGAAGTCGGGGGTCACCTGGACTCCACTCTTACAGCCTCACGTCGGTTCTCTGCTGTCGCCCCCTCGGTGTGGAACTCTCTAATCACTTTGCACATCCGCAACATCAATGCACTCTGACTTTCAAGAAACATCTTAAAGGCCTCTCTATCTGTCCGGGTCAGGCTTTTGAGCAGCCCTGAGCTTGGCTCTGCACCCGAGTTGTTGACTTGTCTGCAAAATCTTGATTTGAAGCTTTTGCGACTGCGGTAAAGTCACGTCGGTATAAAATAAATCACGACGTTTCGATTGCAACACAAGCAATCATCAAGTGGGAAAACCACAGCAAAAAAAAAATGTTTTGCTGCAAAATCTGGTGCATTATAAATGTCATTATTACCCGTCTCTATTTTTTTCAGTTTACAAAAATCCTCGCGTCACTGCAGTGCGAACAACAGCGCACAGCACAACATGACTGGGCCAAGTCCACGTCCTTTCCCAACCAGCACTCAGATCGCCCGCTGTGCGACGGATACCCGGGAAGCTAAACGCCTCCAGGGGCCTGTGTTGATGACCAGGACTCTACACGTTCATGTCTTAAAAGTTGTTGCCGACTCCCACGCTGCAGTTCAACGCCAGCCCAAGTGTGCACGCGGCAACGGTGCACGCGGCAAATTGATTTACTTTGTGTTGAAACTGCATTCAGCAGTATCCAAGGGTGGTGAGAAATGGCAAAAGAGAAGTTCCATCTTCAGTGACATTCTGTAGAATATTGAATCAAAATTATGTTTCATTCATATGAACGTAATCGTTCAATGATTTTAAACTAAAACTAAAACACTATACCACAGAGCTCATGGCATTTTGACCAACACACCTGGCCAGTGAATTAAGACATGTACATCGGGCCCTCAGGATGAACGGATACTCTGAACGCACCATCCGCTAAGCTGTTTCTCCCACCATACAGAAACAGCCACTTGAAACTCCGATCAAACTATCACGTTGCCATACATAGCAGGCGTGACCAAATAGATCTCCAAAATTCTAAACAAACATAAGATCCAAGTCCGATTCAGTACAGTACATAAAATCCGTGATCTAATTCCATCTGTGAAGGATGTCATCCCTGACTTGCAATACCCTGGAGTCTATAAACTGAGTTGCAGCTGTGGTGACTGTTACATTGGGGAAACGAAACGTCATGTCTCTGATCGTGTCCGCGAGCACAAGTCCGATTTGAAACACGGCAAAATTGAGTCTTCCGCCGTTGCCGATCATTGCTACAACGCGGTGGGCTCTCATGATATTGTTTTTTCCGAGACCAAGGTGCTCTGCAAACCCTCTGGCTACCATCAATGGTTTGTACACGAAGCCATTCAGATATACAAACACAGACATAATTTCAACCGTGATGATGGGTACAAACTTAGTAATAATTGGAAAGATGTTATTAACCATGCAAAAAAGATTTGAATACACATTTTTGGGACCATCTTATCTAAACAGGCACTATTTTACTTTACCGAGTGTTAACATCCCCAGCGTTTAACAGTACTCTCTTTATTGTCAGCCAACACTGGTATAAACATGGGCATTTTCGTTCTCTTCTATCATGTGCACCAAACAGGTGCTTGTGCACAGGCATGTCCCGTACACGTTGCACCCCGTGCTCTCTTTTTAGCCCTGCCTCCCCCCCCCCCTTCCAATACGTTATCATGTGTGTAACGAGTTCCGGAGACACTTGTAGAGGTAACTTCTTTATTTCAATCCAACACTCCAACTCTCCAACACTCCTGATACTCTGTTACAGCCTAGGTACACAGCCTAGGTACACAGCCTAGATACTCTACTCTGGCTACGCTCTGGAACTCGCCCTCACAAGATCGTAGAGTCGGGAGTTCCAGAGTCCCACCACTCGCTCTCACAACATCCCAGGGTCTTCAGATGGCTGGTCGTGGGTCTTGGGTCTTGAGTTACAGCTGGCCCTGATCGTCCAGGGAGCTCCCTTTTATAACTCGTCCCAAACGAGGGTGGGGCCGTGTGCGCCCCAGATCTCCCACAGTGCACACACAGCCCCCCCTTTGGCGGCGCCAAGGCTTAAGCGCCTGGGCCACCCGGGAACCCAACGCCTGACGCCAAGAGGCTTAAGCGTCTGACCCGCCTGGGAACCACGCCTGGCGCCAAGAGGCTTAAGCGCCTGGCCCTCCCAGGGTCCAGAGCCCCCAGCAGCCCCTCCCTTCTTATGTCACTACATGTGCACCAACAGGGATTTGCGCACAAACACGTCCACGTCGATGCCTACGAGCACCTCGTGCTCTTTTAGCCCCCCCCCCTCCCGATACGTTCCATTCATTGGCTACCACATTCTGATAAGCCCCCCCCTCTCCTCCCCTTAACTTGTATTTAAGAGCTTGCATCTTGAATCCCTGCCTCACTTGATGCAGCAAATCTGGCTGTGACGGTCCCACCTGATGACGGAGACTTGTGTTGCCTCCGAAACGTCGTGATTTTATTATTTTATTTTTTATTAATTTTAATTTCATTTTTTTACCTACGTGACTGTACGAAAGAACTAAGAGTATACAACTAAACTATACACTTTTTTTATTTTAGCAGGTAAGGCCACTGAGCTGTTATATAGCTTAGATTTGAAGCTTTCGTGACTGCAAAGATTCATATTCTTAGGTTTTTTTGGTTAAGTCACGTAAGTAAACATCAAAATAAAAATAAAATAAAAAATCACGACGTTTCGGAGGCAACACAAGTCTCCGTCATTCAGGTGGGACCGTCACAGCCGGATTAGCTGCATCAAGTGAGGCAATGATTCAAGATGTATCCTTAAAAGGCAAGTTGAGGGGCGAGGAGAGGGGGGGCTCATCAGAATGTGGTAGCCAATGAATGGAACGCATCGGGAGGGGAGGGGGGGGCGGGGCCAAAAGACTGCACGTCGGCGTGGACGCTGTTGGTGTTGCACAACGCAACGGGGAGGGGGAGGAGGGGCGGGGCCAAAGAATGCACGATGGCATGGGTTGCTGTTGGTGTTGCACAACGCCAACGCATTAGACAGAGAGGGGGAGGCCTGATACACGAAAAACCTAGAATATGAATCTTTGCAGTCACGAAAGCTTCAAAATCTAAGCTATATAACAGCTCAGTGGGCCTTACCTGCTAAAATAAAAAAGTGTATAGTTTAGTTTTATACTCTTAGTTCTTTCGGTACAGTCACGTAGGTAAAAAAATGAAATTTAAAATTAATAAAAAATACCTTGCCTTTTTAAGGGATTACATCTTGAATCATTGCCTCACTTATGCAGCTAATCCGGCTGTGACGGTCCCACCTGATGACGGAGACTTGTGTTGCCTCCGAAACGTCGTGATTTTTTATTTTATTTTTATTTTGATGTTTTACTTACGTGACTTAACCGAAAAAACCTAAGAATATGTTATATAGCTCTTTCTCAGAAGCGACCTGGCCACAAATTATAGCTGAAGTGGCTCATCGTCACGTGTAACTTTAATACAGCCAAATACTCTAAACCAGTGGTTCTTGACCTGGGGTGTACGCACCCCTGGGAGAGTGAGATGACCTTTCTGGGGGTGCGAGACATGGCCAGATTTTTTAAGGAAACAATCAAAAACACAAATTAAGCACGGGCACGTCAGTACAAACTACTGTGTTTCATGAAACCTATGTATTTATTAACATTGTAGTGCATTAGCGCCAGCTGGGGACAGCAGCGGAAACTGTGGTGGACAGACAGCACACACGCCGGTGAGGGTGTGCACGGTGTGTGGGCAGAGGGGAGGAACTGGGGTAAGGGTCACAGAGGACCCCATCTGGAGGCCCCTGGAAACTGCTAGCGGGTTCGAGAAGAGAAGCGCGATCAGGCGGAGCCAGGCCGCGCTGGGAGCATAAAAGGAGCAGAGCGGAGCTCGAGGCTGCCGGTTCTGGGAATGGACTTGTCTCGTCGTTGTCGTCTCGTCTCCGTTATCGCTGAACGTCTCCGCTAGATGTTGCGCTACGGAGGAGAGTAGTTGGCTCAGTCAGCGCCGTCAGTATTAGACGGCCAGTGTTGTGTACAGGCTAGGCTAAGCTACTGTGGAGAGTGTGCGGACGAGACCGTGAAAGTTGTTAATCAAGAAAGTGCCTGCTAGAAACGGTCTCTGAATCGTTGACACTACAACATTATATACATTTTTACGATTGAGAATCAAAAGCGTGCAAGGCTGCAGTAAAGGTTAAGAACTACTCTCTAAACGTGTGTTGATCCTAAATTTGGAGGGTAACCCGGAGGACCGGAGAAAAATCCACATGACACGGGGAGAAGAAACAGACTCCAAATACACAGGCGTCAGGGTCGTGATGGAACCTATGTCCTCCTATATACCAAGCAAAGTAATTAACATCTTGCTACCGTAGCGCCACAAGAAATTTTATCTCGTAAATAAATAAAAAATACTTCATCTGCTTGCATGTACTTGCCTCAAATACTGCGGTGACCGACGCCGAGCAAAGCAACACTGCAAGCGGCTCCTGCGCGTTCAGTGTACACGCACGACCCAACGCTGCTCGCCCGTCCGGTCCATCCGGTGGCGCCGTGCTGAGATGTAACTCCCTCGCCTGGTATGCAGGAGGTCGCTGGGTTCGATCCCGACCCACGCCTGCTGTAGTATTTGGATTTGCGTGTAGTCTCTACTGTCTGTGGATTTTTCTACAGGTCCTCCCGTTTTTCCTTCCACATTTAGAATTCAACAGCTTTAGAGTCATGATTGATAAATGCATGATATAAATTTCCACATAAACCACTTCCATTAAGAGGCTCCATGTTTAGAAAAAAACGGAGCTTTGTATGGAGTGATTAGACTGTGTAGCTTGCACACAGTATTACGCAGCTGATAAATAAGTCACTCGACTAATTTAGCGAGACCTCAGCTATCAAATAGGTGGTCATAAACAAAACTGCATAGGTACAGAAACTTCTCCACGCTCTCCAC
>NW_024704965.1:0-55875 GCF_018977255.1 Callorhinchus milii
TTGTGCTCCACTTGCCCACGCCCATCGGGAACTTGGACGGATCCTGGAGTTTAATAAACACTACTCTGGTGCAAACAGTAGTTGTGTTTGATTGGAACTCGAAAAGCAGATTTTATTTTCCAACAATGTTCAGCAAGTTTCCTTACTCCACACGCCCCTGTTTACCTCGCAGTAATCAGGAATTCCGCGTACACAGGCGCAGCGCTTTTCTTCATTTCAACACGACAACGAAACGCGGCTCCTCCCCCTATCACCCCTGCCCCATAATTGGTAACTTACTGTGATCTGGGCTCATCTACATTACACGTTATTTTGTTGTCAAATATTACACAACCACATTCATAAGAACAAAAGAATTAGGAGCTGCATTAGGCCATTCGGCCCTTCGTGCCTGCTCCGCCATTCAATAAGATTATGGCTGATCTGCTCACCTAACTCTGATTACCTGCCCTATCCCCATATCCCCTAATCCCTCTATTTCTCAAGAATCTATCAGTCTCAGCCTTGAAAATGTTCAAGGACTGAGCATCTACAGACTTCTGGGGTAGTGAATTCCCTAAGTTCACTACCCTCTGAGTGAAGAAATGTTTCCTCAACTCTGCTCTTAGAGGCTGACCCTTAAATTTAAGACTGTGGCCATTGGTTATAGATTCTCCTACCAGGGTAAACAGTACCTCAGTGTCTACTTGATCAGCCCTTTAAGAATCTTGTAAGTTTCAATAAGATCCCCCCTAATTCTTCTGTACTCTAGAGAATACAGCCCTAGTTTATTCAGCCTATCCTCATAGGTCAGTCCCCTCATCCCAGGAAATAACCGAGTGAATCTACGCTGCACCCCTTCTAGGGCATGTATGTCCTTTTTAAATAAGGAGACCAAAACTGCACACAATACTCCAGGAGCGGTCTCACCAAAACCCTATACAGTTGCAGCAAAACTTCCCTATTTGTATATTCTAAACCTTTCGAAATGAACGCTAACATGCCGTTCGCCTCTTAGTTGCTGCTGCACCTGCAAACTAACATTTTGGGACTGGTGTGCAAGGACACCCAAATCTCTTTGAATACTAACACTAACTTCTCCCCTTCCAGAAAACATTCTGCTCTTTTATTCTTGCTCCTTAGGTGAATAATTTCACACTTGCTAACATTGAATTCGATCTGCCACCTACTCGCCCACTCCCCGCGCCTATGTATATCTTGTTGCAATCTTTTTGCATCATCCTAAGAGATCACTCTGCTACCTAGTTTAGCATCATCCCCGAATTTAGACACATTAGATTCAATGTCCTCGTCCAGATCATTGATGTAAATGCTAAATAGCTGAGGTCCAAGCACTGATCCTTGTGGCACTCCACTAGTTACATCCTGCCAATTCGAGAATGATCCGTTTATCACTACTCTCTGCTTTCTACCCGATAGTCACTCTTCTATCCACGTTAATATTTTCCCATTAATCCCGTGGGCCTTGATCTTGAGTAACAGCCTTTTGTGCGGCACCTTGTCAAATGCCTTCCTAAAATCCAAATATACCACATCTACTGGTTCTCCCTTATCCAACCTGCTGGATACATACTCAAAAAATTCAAAAAGTTTAGTCAAGCATGACTTCCCTCTCTCCCTGTGTTACACGGGGGAGACCGGGGTTTAATTCTCGGACGGGGAGGTCGTTTTAATCCTTGTGTTTTTGTTTTAACAAACTAGATCCATTGGATTTTCCACTGAAAAAATAACGTTGATGTGAATCGTTGTACATGGTGGAAAAAATGTTTGCCATTTGTTTTTGGTAGAGCTTACATGCACATGGAGACAAGTTCTTTTAGTTTTACTTCCTGCCCTTGTAACAATCACAGTCCTGGACATACGGAAATTTTTCACCCAATTTCAGACTTCTATTGGCAGATATAATAATAATAATAATAATCCTTACATTTGATATAGAGCTTTTCACGTTTTATAGACGGACCAAAGCGCTTCATAGAATATACTGTAAAGTGAATTCACTGTATATTTATGGGCCAACGCGGCAGCAAGTTGCGCACATCAATGTCCCACAAACAGTCATGGATTGAACAATGAACAATTTTTTTTGGAGGGATTATTATTAGGCGTGTAAGGAAGCTTGCGCAAGATATGTGTTAACTCATCTTAAGATCAGGAGGAGGAGCATTAGCATACAAAAATAAACAGAATTAAAAAATTAATGCATCAAATATTAGGATCCATAAATGAGAAGAACAGGTTATTCAGCCTACAGGAGGGATGGGGGAGGTTGGAGGGGCGGCGCATGGGGGTGGGGGGAAGTGGATCACATTCTCACAGCGAGAAGGAATACTTTTCTGAACTTGGGAGGAATATTTGGAAAAGTTGTTTTTTACTTGAACCCAAACTTTGGGTATTTTTGGATGTTTGTGCTTTGGGCGTGTGGCATTACTGGAATGTGAACAGCAATTATCGAAACGGCTTAGAATTACTGTTAGTTAATGTGCACATTTGTCGAAGTTACGTTTTGTGAAGTTGAATAGAAACAATGCAAGTGACGACGTTATTGTGTCGCAGAGACCAAAAGGCACAACAAATGCCTATACATTCTTCAGGGATCCTGCTTTCTAGAAACGACTTCTCGGTCTCATTCCCCAGGCTTCCCATTCCCCTCCCCACCCCATGCGGCTTTCAATCCCAGATCCAGTCGATGCTACAAACATAATCCATTAGACAAAGAAGCGTTTCAACTGAATTAATACTTAAGTTATCATATAATTTCAAGGCTAATATATGTTCTAAAATTTTGTAATGTTTTTAAAGGCAGTTATTCCAACGTATTCAAAGGTGGACGGGCCACAGTTAACCAACAACAAAAAGTTGTGCCCAGTCACAACCAATTTATTCGTGTTCATAGCGAAGGAAGCAACCAAGCGAGACTTTAGCCTTTTTCAAAGGCATATTCACTATTCACTCTTCACCTTTTATAGAAAAACGAGGCCTGTTACACAGAGACCAAGAATGCTATACAGAGATCAAGACTGTTATACAGAGAAAATCCTTGTTACGCAGAGATACTTAAATTTTTAAATAAAATTGCTAAATTTGGCGCTGTTTTACGCAGCATAGTTCAAAAGATTGTCTGAGTGTGAACCCGGGCTTCCGACATAGCAGCAAACAAAATGTTAAGAAGAGTAGTGAGCTATGTAGTTACATGTGTTTTGCAGACAAGGACAAACATGGAATATCGTGGCCGAGTGATCTAAGGCGCCGGATTTAATTTCCAGTCTGTTTGGGGAACGTGGCTTTGAAACCCAACGCTATCAAACGTTCATGATCTTGTTTTCTTTTACATCGACCGCGTCCGATGTGTTTTCTGACGAGAATCAGCTATTTACAGAGGTACCAAGATGTTTCCATCTTCCAATGATTGACCAGCAGCCAACTTTTTCTGTCCAAGAGGCAATAACCTGAGACATTGGTAGTATCAATGCCTGTTCGATCAGTTTGATTCCATCATAACTTATCTTTACTTCTCCAGCTTTCGCAATTCATTTCATTGTCAAGAGGCAAATAGCTTCCGACAAGTCAGAAAAATTATAAAACTGTTCCCACTCATCATGAACCATGAGGAACGTTTTGCAATATTTCGAAAAAAACACAGGAACTAATAACAAATTCAATTTCGCTGTACGTCTTTATAAAACATTCCAGCTCAGCGTGAAAAAATAATATACCATCCAGCATCTCTTATATTTCTGACTGATTTCAAACTATTCTCCAAAAACGTTCTTCAAAAATTAGTTGCTGAGTTGTTCCAAATCAAGTTTTAAGGGCATGTGTATTTCACCTGAATGTCTGTTGTGTGAGAACAAGATGCTGAGGAGCAAAGAATCCCACATCACACATTGGTCAGTGTTTCCATCTATTTTTATTCAGATTTCACTTTCTAAATAACTAACTTACATATGTTGTCATTTTCTGTCAATCCAGAGTTTGCCCGTGACAACAATTATGTCAATATAAAGCTGTATTTTTCTTGCAAAGCGGTGTGTAGAAGTCTCTGTGGCGCAATGGGTTCGCGCGTTCGGCTGTTAACCGAAAGGTTGGTGGTTGGAGCCCACCCAGGGACTGTCCTCTTCTGGAAGATACATATTATTCTTCACGTTTGCTTCGCATTTTAAATAATACCATGAACTCTATCAGTGAAACTCGCGACCTACTCGACTCAAATAATCCACAACCTCAGCCTTTGATACGCTGAGAGGCCGGAGCTCACCAACTAGTAAGGCTACAAATTCAGTTAGAAATCGATACAAAAGAAAAATCACAAATCCACTCCACTCTTATTGACACATGATGCACAAATATTGTGTGCACAGTCATTGCTGATCATATTATATACGAGATGATAATTGATCTTAAATGTTGGATTAACATTTTCTATAATAAAGTTCAGATTGTCTCCATTATGCACCTCGTTAAAATATAAAACATTCTGTGTTACAGAAGTAAGTGAATACACGTCCAGATCAGCAGCGTTGATTCTAAGAAATAATTGCAGACCGCTTCTTGTACTTGTGAGTAACTGCACTGCAATTTGAGGCAACTGTACAGCCCTGATCGTATAGTGGTCAGTATTCTGCGTTGTGAACGCAGCAACCTCGGTTCGAATCCGAGTCACGGCAATCGCCATCGCTTTTCCTTTTAACATACTTTTGAAATGTTTTAAAATAATCTGAGTGCAGAATTAATCATAATCTGAAATTTCTCTGTTTGCGTTTAATCAATAATAGTAATAATAATAATAATGCTTTGATAGAGCGCCTTATCTTGTCGACGAGACGTCTCCAGCCGATTTGCAGGACATACATTATCTGTAAAATGTCAATGCTAAATATTCACTTGTATTCGCAGCTGGTAATACTAGATTATCTGAACTGCTATCTCCTTCGGTGATAAAAAAATTGAGGCTGGCTATCAACATCTCAGCTATTCGGCGATCATAATTCTTCACTCACCCCACTTCAACCATACAATATCATAACAGATGTGGATCACATTTTTTGAAAGATAAATATTGTAATTGGTGACCTACAATGAAATATTCTGTTCATCAGCGTAGCGTCAGAAACGCATCATCATGATTATTGCAAGTTGGAGCCTTCTAACCATCCTGACGATAAAAGCGAATTCCTGTGTTTAGAACGGAGTTTACCAGGTTTACCAGGAAACACAGACTGTTTACCAGTGAGTATTTGGAACACGTAAAGAAAAGGATTGCTGACTGCAGAGTATGACGGAGAAACTGCTGGATGAAAACCAGCTAAAACCGCAACCCTGACAAATGAATCCACCATGTTTGAGCGTACAAAGTTAACTTGTTATCTTGTGCCCAAACATTGTGCCCAAAATTTTTGCCAGGATAAATTTGGACATTCGAGTCACGGCTATTTGTTGCGCGGCAAATTGGTGCAGAGGTTCTGCGGAAATACATTTTCACAACACAGGTCAGTTAATAAGAAATCTTCTGAACGTCTTGGAGTTGTCTCGACAATGTAATAACATACTGTCGCACTATCTGAAATGCAAGGAATCAAATCAAATGACGATTATTATCAGGACAAAGTTTATCAAGGTATCAGGAGCAGCACGTTTTGCTTCAAATCAATTCCTATTTGTCTGTAGTCGTGGCCGAGTGGTTAAGGCGATGGATTAGAAATCCATTGGGAAACTTCCCGCGCAGGTTCGAATCCTGCCGACTACGAATATTGCTCCCTGTTACTATAATTGTGCCACTGAATGTAGGAATGTTTCCACATTTATATCAATTGTGAGTTCTACAAACCTGTGGAAGACAAGTGGCTCAGACTTGTCCAACTGAGAGTTTACCTCCCTGAAATGATTACTTGATAATATTATCAGTGAAAATTATTTTAGATCAGCACATCAGAAGTGACTCGTTGACCGTAAACCATTTGCACAAGTTATTGACAAAGCGTGTTCTGAATCATTTTTATTGTTTATTTCTTATATAACTCATCAGCATCTCAAACTAGAACAAGGATACGATTCTGGAAGGTAAAGATGGCAGCTGCGGTTTTGTAGCGTTGAGCTCTCTTTGTTGTTCGAAGGAAGACAGAAATATAAAAGCGCAATTGTTTTCGAAATAATTTAACACTTTTTGTTTCAAACTGAGAAAACACAGCTATGGTATGACGTTACTTTTCGTTGGTAAAATTTATAATTGAGTGGATGAGAGTGTCCGCTTCATTGTGTTTCGTTTGTACGTTAACCAAGACATGGACCTCGAGTCAGACACGTTACCGTTCCGCCACGATGGTGGCTGATTACTTCACACCACAGGCTGGTTTGCACAGCAGGAAAGAAAAGCAGAATAACAAAAGATTTTTATTAAAAAAATAAATTACTGAGAAATCTTCCAATTGATCAAATTAAATCATTTACTTTGGCGATGCAGTGTATAAACCCTGGAAAATATTATGTCTCTCGCCAACGGAAAATTTTCTGTGAATACAGCTTACTTACACATTCGTGATTTAACAGAGACCTACGTGGCTTGAGCGATATAATTCCAAATTATTAAATGTGAAAGAGAAATGGAGGCGACGATATCGAAATTGCGAATTCAAAATGCTCATGGTTCCTTCTAGATTTCCGCCTTTCTTGATGGTAGTAGAAAACGAGATGACAAAATAATATTGAGCACCATAACTGGAAGTAGTATTTCATTCGGTACTGTCATTTCTGAGCATACCGTGGACTACGTGGCCTAATGGATAAGGCGTCTGACTTCGGTGAACTTGAAGGCAATCATAAGATTACAGGTTCGATTCCTACCGTGGTCTTTTGGCACAAATGTTTTTCTTATGATAAATGCATATTGTAAAGTAGTAATTGTGTTATCTTTGACATACGTGCTCGTGGAATCCTGTAGCTCAGTGGTTAGAGCACTCGCATTGCAAGCGAGAGACCTGAGTTCAATTCCAGGCAGAGGGCGAAACCTTGGGCAAGTTTCCTTACTCCACAAACCTAATAATAATCCCCACACAACCAAAAACAATAATAAATTGGTCATTTTTAATCTACGATTTTTTTGTGGGACAATGCTGGGCGCAATTGGCTGCCTATCGCTGTGACTAAGAATGGCGGAGATGGAGTTAAAAACACATAAAGAAAGATGCAAATTTAGACCAGTTGGATTGTGTCGATGGACAGCGCACTTCCCAGTCGATTAGATACCGATTCTACTCTATCTATAATCTCAGTTGTAAGGATAAATTGATATGTTTGCTTTACTTAATAAAACTGGACTATTGCACCATAGTTTTTGACGACTCCCTCCAAATCTCTTAGAAATGGGTGAGCCAGCCTGTAGGAGGCAGTGTAATTGACGTGGGTTAACTAAGAAAGTGATACAGATAGATTTCGAAAAGCAAGCTTTGTGAACTAATCGATCCGGAAGGAGGAACTGTACTGCAAGATTGCGTGGTGAGAGTTGAGACTCTGCTGTGGAGTCCTGTAGCTCAGTCGTTAGATCACTCCCTTTGCAAGCGAGAGACCTGAGTTCAATTCCAGGCAGGACGAAACCTTGGGCAAGTTTCCTTACTCCAAAAACCTAATAATAATCCCCCCACAACCAAAAACAATAATAAATCGGTCATTTCTAATCTAAGATTTTTTTGTGGGACATTGCTGTGCGCAATTGTCTGCCGCGTTCGCCCACAAATATACAGTCAATTCACTTTACAGTGGTTCTGTGAAGCGCTTTGGGTCGTCCTCCCGAGGTGAAAAGCGCTATATCAAATGCAAGGATTATTATTATTATTTCTGTACGACAAATCAGCTGGAGGGTGTTGCTTACAACAAAAACAACTTGGATTCATTCTGCGCAATCCGCGCCGGACGGCGTCTGAGAGCGTTTACACCACCAGCGTTGCTGCTATGTGGTGCTAATAACTCCATTGTCGGGGATGAGCTCACATTTATGGTCACAAATTCCGTTTAATAATTGCATTTTTTTTTCATTTTTGAAATTTAGGAAAATGTATTCTCGAGTCACAAGTTTTTGAAGCGAAAATATAACCGCAGTCACAGAAAAAATTATTTGCAAAAATCCTTGGATTTTTACCAAAGATTGTGTTGAGCATTTAAAGGATATATTACGTAGTTACTTCCCCTCCGCCACTTGAACACTGCTCCGTTACACTGATGTAGGACCATAACAGTGCTGGCAATAATAATAATAATATTACATATAAAATACATATAATAACGTCCTGTCAATAAATGTAAAGTTTAAATTGAAATCCTCTGACGATTTACTTCCTTCACCAAATGAGATTCTGTCACATATTATTCCAACTCACCACAAGCTCTCTGCTGGTCGGATGCTTCTTAGCTACAAAACAGCCAAGTGCAGTTATGCATAAGGAATAGGCAACTTCTGCTAATGGTATATAATAACAACATTTGTACATTCATGTAGCTCACGTGATTTTTCAGTGAAATAGTCCTGTCCAGGGGAAGTTGCGGTCTCTCCAAAGTCGTCACTCTCTACCTGATGGCCATTGCAGCGGCGGATCTAATGGCTATCATCAATGATATGATACTGAATAGCATTAATCATATGTATTTACATTTCAGCTTCTTGTATTACACTCCTGTATGTAAGTTACGAACTGTTCTGCTGACGTCAGCCACTCGATATTCTATATGGCTAACAGTCGCCTTCACCTTTGATCGCTATGTCGCCATTTGTTGTCAGAAAATAAGAAACATATATTCATCTGTAAGAATTGCCAGTTTGGTTATAACAACGGTATGTGTGCTCAGCTGTGCGCAATGCATTCCACTGCATTTTATTTTGGTTCCTCTGCTCATACTTAATAATATACCGAAACACTGCTGTACAAAACCAATTTATCGCACTTCAGCATACTGGCGAGTGTACGAATGTTTGATAGTTGTGTTTCATCAGGCACTTTTATCAAGTCCCGTTATCTTTGTCAACGGTTTGACTGTTAGACACATTTTAGTAGCCATCAGAGCTCGCGAGCGAATCTGGGGTGACAGCAAGAGTAATAAACAGAAAGTCCCGAAATGGGGAAACGGAGAAAGCTCATCGTTTTGCAATATCTGGCACTTTTTTTACTTTGTGGATGACAAATGTTGTCTACATGTTAAAATGGTCAGCTGCAAAGTATCACTTTGAAAAGAAAGAACATAACATTCAGTATATCATCAACAGGCTTGATTCATCCTTCAGCTTTTGAGCTCCTGCACAAACACTTGCATCTATATGGTGACTCAGGGCAAGTTTAGAGAGGAAATGAACACGATTGTTAAATACCCATTTGCTCTGTTACTTCAATTGTTTAAATAATAACATAGTATTTAGACTGATTAGTTTAAATCGTTGCTACAATACAACCATCGAATACCCTTGCACTGATGTTATTCAAGTTCTAGCAATATATTCGACATTGAAAAAACAGAGATCATGTTCACGAGGTGTAGTTTTTTATGATGAGAGCTTTGAGATGCAATTATAAACGTTATCGCATAGGATGCATTCTCAAATAAAATTCAGCTGTGGAAGTCTCCTTCGTTTTAAATGGTAAAGTAAACGTATTATTCACTTCCATCTTAGCATCCGAGTAGAAGATTTTTCCTAAGAAAATGTCCAACCAATGTTGAATAACTATTATGTAGTATTGTATTCATCACCATTAAACCCGTTCCCACCATCTCCATTTTCTCGTTTCATTTGAGATTCATTGCTCATAGAGTGCGATTGTTTCCTTATGAAATTTGAGCAATGAACTTTCAGTCTGGAAGCCATAGTTATACATGTCAGGCTCGTTGTCTGAGAACAACAGGTTCATGCAGCTTTTAATAAGAAACTAAATGCCAACAAAATTGAATACTGTCGGTAATGAGAACTTGTTATTGATGATGTAATAAATACATTATTAATATTGATATATAATCATTATGTACAATCGCTGACCATAACCAGCCTCGCTCAGCTGATAAACGGTCTACAAACGTAACCCCACTGTCATGAACTTGAAATAACCTTTGAAATTTCCACTTTGATTTTATCAATAAATTCAGTTGTATAGTGTAATTGCCATTACTCTCGAATTTGAATCCATTTACAAAATCTGTATGGCACCTTCACTTGTTCATATTTTGCAACCGTCCAACAACTGAGTATTTCACAAGACACAGAAGCAATTTTGCAGAGAATGTACTTGGTAGTTCAACGAGCCTCACTCATCCTCCCGAAGTGAAAGGTGTTATATATAGATTTGATTTTGCATTGCGTTTGATTGATCAGCAAGTTCCATTCATGTTATAGTATCATTGTCTTACCTGACGTAACAGATTTCAGTTTCCAAACTGAGCGAAGTCAAGTTTCCATTTTAGACAGTAAAATGTAAATTTTGAAATGCTTTCACTCTCACAGATAAGTGGGAGGTTTACAAAAAGGCCTAGAATATTTTCTCATTTTTAATCTATTTTGAAACTAGTTTGTCAGTGAATCGCTAATTTGCCTTCTCATAAACAAGAGGCGTATTTTTGTATCTCCACGATTTAGGGACGTTCTATTGCACTGCCCAGAAATACACAGATTGGCAGACAGTCGCTAAATATGCGTCCTCCAAACTCTTAATCGTAGATTCGACTCAATGTTCAGCTCGTAATTTTAACTATCTTCACGTGTGACATTTATAACGCCAAATATCATCTTCGTATCGTGCACTTCTTGTAAAAATTGCCAGTAGCACAAATGTAGCGAGAGAAGATAACAGAAACAATCGGTGCTATTCTGGTGCTGCCAAAAGTTGGTTCGTCGCATCTCCTGGACTGGCCTCAACCACGCGGTTTGCTGTCTGCGACACTACACCGCGAGGGACGCTACTTAATTTTTTTTTTGATGAACCTGCCGTACTGAGAATGGCTTTGAACGAAAGGCCACCTCTGTAGGGAGGAGCAGCCTGGTGGGTTGAGATGTAAAATGTCTCAAAAAATTCGAGGCTGATGCTTTGGAGGGATTTATTATTGAGGATCGAACGATAATCTTTAACTATTTTGTGGAATGGGGAGCCAGTGTTAGTGAGTAAGCACTGTAATGCAAATTGACTATGCAGTGCGTGGGCAGAGGCAACAGGCCATTCTGAGCAGCAGTGTCCCAAAAACAGTCATGGATTGAATGATCAAATTAGATTGTTTTATTTTGAAGGAATTAGAAGCGCGATCTGCTGATCGACTAACAACTTGGTTCCCACTTACTGCTTGATAAACAGACGCGTGTGGATTAAGGAAACTGTTAAGACGGATAAGAAGGTAAACATATCAGATGCATGAAAATGTTATCAATATAAAATGTGTTAGGGTTATTGATAAAACTGATTTTTCCCTTCTATGTTGATCCATACGTTTAGTTGTTGATTGCGGAGAATCAGCATGATGTCGACGTACCAATATAGTACTCTCAAATGATTCAAGTTGGAGGTTATCAGCAACGAATCATGATAATAATCAGACAGAATCACAAAAGAAGCAATTAGAAGGAATAGAGGAAAATTTCGCAGTTGCTGAGTTTGTGAGTCGACAACAATTTCACTGAAAAGTGGAAAAATAAAAGGTTTTGGTTCAGCAGAGTCGTGGCAAATCTATCGTTTCTGAATACATATCACAATTTCACTGAAGGAGCAACACAACAACCGCTGAGGAGAGCAGGCACTTCTGTTAATGTATATTCCCTTTACAGATCCACACACAGGTAATCCAGCATTCCTCTAACCATTAAAACAGGGAGAGCCGAGTGGCTTGGGACTCCTGTTCTCTGGCCAGGGACCAGACCTTTGTTTCCACCCATCTCAGCCCAGCATCAGCCAGAGCACAATAGAGGCATTGAGTTCTCTGGATCGTTTAAACAACAACGAAAAAATTGCATTTGTAAGGCAACTTTCAAGTCGGGAGTATGTCCCGAGGCTCTGGACAGACAGAACCGAATTGGCGTCAGGTTTGGGGGAGGGTGGAGGGCAAGGGGGAAACCAAGGAGATCGATAGAACGGTCGAAGAAGAGGGTGTTTAAATGGGTTTTGAAGGCAGCCAAGAAGGTGGCGAAACGGAGGGAATGCGAAATGTAGTTACGGAGGGTGGGGGCTGAGCGGCGGAAGGCATGCCCGCCAAAAGGCGAGGGTCGTGAAGCAGGCCGGAGCCCGCAAAGAGGATGGAGCGAACAGGATAGTACGGAGTTAGAAGTTCGGAGACATTGAGGTGAGCTTGAAATCCGTGGAGGGTTTTCAAAGTGAGAACCAGGATCTTGAACTGTATCCTCCATGAGCTGCGAAGCCATTGGAGCAGGGCAAGGATGGTGGTGATAGGGTCGTGGAACCTAGTGCGCAAGATGACACGAGTGCACATTTCTGGATGATCTGCATCCCTCGGAGTGAACAGTTGGGCATGTCGACAAGCAAGGAGTTTGCACAGTCGAACCTCGAAGTAATGAAAGCATGACTGGTATACAGGATTAGCGGAGAGTTAATCCCAAGGGAAAACAAATGAGCTTCAGACCAAAACTACACACATTTAAGGAGATTGCAGTAATTCCAGAGATATTGGACATTCCGAGTTTGTGGACAACAATAATCCTTGCACAACCGATTTACAGAAGATATTCTAAATAATCCCTCCAAAGCCAAAAACAATAATAAATTGGTCATTTTCAATCTACGACTGTTCGTGGGACATTGCTGTGCGCAATTGGCTGCCGCGTTCGCCCACAAATATACAGTCAATTCACTTTACTGTGCGTTCTGTGAAGCGCTTTGGGACGTCCTTCCGATGTGAAAAGCGCTATAGCAAATGTAAGGATTATTATTATTATTATTATAAAGTGAATTGAGTGAATATTTTTTGAGCGTAATGCTGCAGCCAATTTTGCACAACCACGTCCCACATATAGTCCTGGATTGAGTCAGCGAAATATTATTATTTGTATCTTTAGAAGAATTATTACGCTCAGAAAAGCGATTCGCTAATCAATGAACAGCCGGGTTCCTACTTACCGGTAGGTAAATAGAAGTATGTAAAGCAACGAAACCGCCCAAAGTTTCAACGGGCTCAGGAATGGATCCCAGTTGCTCTCGCCTGCGAGCTGAGCGTTGTAACCACGAATATACAGTAATTCACATTCCAAGGAAAGGAGAGGAGAAATTACTGCAACTACGAAAGTTGACTATAGTGGAAGTTCTATTCGATTCGGCTTGTTGGGGGGAGAGAAGCTGAGCTCGATGTTCCTGTGTTCGTAAATTTTCCCTTTGTTCAGTATAAACTGAGATGAAACCTGTTGATTCAACAAATGGAAAGGGTACCGTATAACCTTGCTGAGTAGAATGAAGTGGAATCTTTTCAAAGTTAATAATTTGCTTAGGCAGAGAAATGATCAGACAGTTTTGTGATTCTTGTTAGGATAATATAGCTTAGAAGGCTGATGTCTTGATACTTAACTGAGTATGCACAATTTCACATGTAAAATATGTGTTCGTTTTATGCTTTTTATAGTTTGTACATTACCAAGGGTATTAAACTGAGAAAAATGTAATTGTTTAATTCACCAGTGATGTTGATTGAGAAACATTGTACATACTTAGGGCATGACATAAAATAATTGTTTGATGCGTGAAGAACTATGTGCAGAAAGGCACATTGACTAATATATGGAATTGGGTTAAGGGTGGCAATATTAAAAATAATAATCCTTGAATTTGATAGAGTGCCATATCACTACTTCGAGACGTCTCCAAGGGCTTCACGGAATATAGCGTAAAGTGAATTGAACATGGCAGCCAATGGCGCACACCTTCACTTGTGGATGACAGTTGGAGCGTTAAGTAGCAAAATCAGAATAAAACGGAGAGTCGATGGTTTCACAGGTTCATGCAGGTTAAAAGCTGCCCCTCCTCATGAAGAGTGATCGCTTGTTTTATATTGACACCATTATTGTATATTGTACAAACACAAACCAAAAGGGATTGAGTTGCACAAATAAATCGCGCTGAATCCAATGCCAACATTTATTAGTAAGAATATTTATTGTCAAAGCAAAGCCCCCAGTCCAACAACAAATTCATGTCGGTTTGACCCACTCCCAGGTTAAACTATTCTACTTTCTGTCTTAGACACATTGGCACTTTTATAATTGCATTTTACTTCTGAAAACTGTATCCTTTAGCACTCATTCACACATAATCTTACACTCACACAAACACATACAAACACTGGCACTCACTCAAAAATACATACAGACTGAGAGAAAAAGACTGACGCACTCACATTCAGAACATTAGAACTGGTCTCTAAAAAAATGCATTCACTCGTGGCCATATGCACACACTCAAACACACACATACACACAATCACGCAAACCTAGAAACACACAAACACAGACACAAACCAACACACACAGGCACTGCAGACAGAGAAAATATCACACACAGAGAGAATGAATCAGTCAACAACAGCAACAACTTATATTTACATATAGCGGCCTCCACGCCGGACGGCGTCTCAGAGCAATTCACATTAATGGATCCTGGGGCACAGCCAGGGAGAAGGGGAAAAAGGGAACCAAAGGCGCCGTCGAAAAGAAAGGTCTTTAGCCGAGACCTGAATGTAGGAAGAGAGGGGGNCGAGGCGAAGGGAGTGAGGCGGGATTTCCATAGCTTCGGTGAGTAGTGACTGAAGCAAAGGCCGAGGATTTTGGTGGAAAATGGGAGGCCAGAAACGGTGGAGAGAAGGCTACGGTTATTGTTGTGAAGAAAGAGAATGTCAGAGAGGTAGGGGTGTGCGGAGGAGTGGAGATATTTGAAAGCAAGAGTGGGGATCTTGAAATCTATTCTATCTCTGTCAGGCAGGCAGTACCATCTTGCAAGGACTGTGGTTATCTATTAGCGCAGTATAATGCGGGTAAGAATGCGGGCGGCGGAGTACTGGATGACCAAGATTTTATGAATGTTAGTGGAGGGGTGACCGGCGAGGAGGACATTTGAGTAGTCCATCCGATAGGTGATTGAGGCATGGACCTGGGTTTCGGCGGCTTTTGGGGAGAGACGTTAAATCAACTCACTGTTTCTTTCCAGTCACACAAACACACACACACACAAATGCAACACTGGCAAAGTCTCTCAATTAAGAAATCCAACAATTAGAACCAAAGGAACTCTCATCGCTCTCTTAATCACCTCTCTGAATTGAGTCTGTGTAATGGCGTAAATGCACGTGTTTGTACAGGAGCTCAAAAACAGCAGCATAATGCCAGTTTGCTGGATAATATACGAAGGACTATTATGATCTGTGAAGTTATATTTTCCTGAAAGCTTCCGAAATAAGTAAAATAATACATATGTCATCCATAATAATATAAAATTTGCGGAAACAGCAAAGAGTAAAACGATAGCTTTCCTTCTGTTCTTCATCTCTGGATCACTGTCACTCGCTCCACTATTCCTCTCCATATTGCTGTGTCTCCGCAATCTACTGCGGGCTCGGCTGGCCACCAATATGTGTCTGACAGTCAGGGCATTGAGCATCAAAATCAGAACGAATGGGAGAATCGGGATTAAAATAACGTCAAGCGTTTCCAACACTGTCCATGCGAGAGAACTGTAAAAGCTTTTTATAGTAACACAGCCCCACGGCATATTGTTAACTACATAAGCTGGTTCATACGCAAAATACGACGGAATATTTTGCACTATGAAGAACGCACTCAGTACCACTATCACTGTACAGGCTATTTTTTCTGTGCAATATTTTGTTTTAAATTTTTGGCAACAGATGGCCACATATCGATCCAAGGTGAAAGCCACAGTTAACCAGACAGAAATTGATGTTGCTGCAGTACCCAACGTATTTAGCAGCCGGCACACAGGGGTGATGGACACGAAGGAATATGGGTTGTAATAAAAAACAATGCGAGCGAAAATCACAACGAAAATAACCACCGTCAGATCAGCAACTGACATGGCAACCAGATATCGAGAGACACATTTTGAGAGACCGCACCTCCAGTGTGACAGTATTACAATCGCCACCAGGTTCGCTAGAGTGAGAGAGAGAAAGAAAAATATTCAGGCTTAAGCGTCCATTCCTACGTTTGATTTGTTGCCGATTAAGCGAAACAGTTAAATATCTTTTGGGACAAAGTCGCTTCTCCCAACTCAAAGCGTAATTTTTTGTATTCAATACGAGATGCAGGAAAATCTGTGGTCCCTCACTAAACGGCCCGGAGACAGGGACATACAGTGGCAGATAGAGACACAGAAAAACAGGTACACACAGAGAGAGTCACAAATATACCGATACGCAGAGAGAGAAAGTGGAAGAGTTGTACAGCAAGAAAAGAAGAGATACACCGGGAGAGATGCAGAGAAAAATACACCGATTCACAGAGTTACACTGTGATACATAAATAGCAGTAAACAGAGAGAGAGAGAGATGCAGAGAGACACAGAGACTGAAAGATGTACACGTAAGTGAGAGAGAGAGACACGAATGGATAAAGACACACAAAGAGTGAGAGATCCATACGGATACAATAGCAGAGACGGAGCGATGCAGACACACAAAGGGACAGAAAAATACAAAAAAAACACCGAGGGCGACACGCACATTGACAGACTGCGAGCGATACAGATATAGAATGAAACAAACAGTTACAGAGAGACATAAATACACACAGACAGTTAGAGAGAACAGTACTGATACAGAGTGGGAGAGAAACACAGCGATTTCGGGAGACTGAGAGAGAGAGAGATACACAGAGTCAATGACACACACAAACACACACTGTGACAGATAGAGAATGAGATATATACCCAGGCAGAGACTGATACAAACAGACAAAGAGAGGGAGAAACACACTGAGTCAGAGACGGATACACATGCGGAGATACCCACAGACAGGGAGAGACAAACATAGAAGTGTATATGCACTTAACCAGAGAGAGAGACAGAGAGCCACGAATAGGCAGACAGAGCAGCACAAACAAATATCGAAACAGAGGGAAACACAGACGCATGTACACAGAAATATAGAGAACGATACATGTTGGTTATGTGGGTCATCGCGGTACATGGGACATCCAATACACAATCACCAGTAACCATGAGACCACAACTTCCTGATTTAGGTGGGTGAGTGCTAAACTTAGTCAGACTGCAAACTTTACTGCAGATTACTCCAAATAACGAATTAGTTAAATCACTTGCCAGGAACACCAACAGCAGCGACAATCGGGTAGTAAATGTCTTCTATCCGGTAAATTATCGGAGCTTTCATCGTCATAGAGACGCAAGTGATTCCTCCTCTTGATACAGGCTGTAGCTCACGCTGAAAGAATGATCCTCAAGATCCTTAAATTGAGTTTTATTTAAATCAAAGTAGGGAACGCTTCTTTGATCAATTTTATCACATGATCCTGGATGAGGTTCAGCAGTGAGCAAAACATTTTCCCTCACTGAGTTACGCAATTGATCTCAGTGAATTAAATTTGGACAGCTGTTTTTCTCATCCATGCTGAAACGCAAGACTAAAATATCCCCGACGTCACCATTCGGAAAATTTACTTGTTTTTGTTCAAGTTTCTAAGTTAGTTTGGAGATCCACCTTTGTTCACATTTACAAATGAAATTCCCCAGGATTCAATTGATGGCACAAACTCTCCATGGGGGCACGAATCCCGCTTAACTTATCAAAGAATGTTTTGGGTGCAGCATGGGACGAACCACGGCTGTTTGGGCGCTTAGGTTACAGTTCATCTTTAACCAGGTAAGGGTGAAATGGCACAGATAATAATACTTCACCCAATTCAAGTATGACTTCCTTGCATGCCACACATTTGTTTATGAATGATGGTATCAGCCACAAAGGTGCCACTGGCTCAGTAGTTGTACTCTCGCACTTGAGTCAGGTGAGTTTAGGTTCGAACCCCTCAAAGGGATCGCCAATGCATTGCTGGGTATGGTATGTATTGCATTGTTGGAGGTGCCGTCGGACGATATGTTAAAGTAACGTTCCGACTATCTGTTGAGATCGAAGTTAATATATCCCATGGAACTATTCATGAAGAGCATAGAGATTCTATAATTCCTGGGCAACAGTCCCCGAAATAAAATAAATAAAATTAATCAACCAATTTGAGGCTGTTTCTCAGTCAATGCTGTGGGCAAACTTTTTTGTGTTTATCGCTTGTACTACACATTGCAAATGAGCTGGAAATATTCATCTGTGTGGCTTCTCTAGTAGCTCAAAGCTACAAGACAGAAGTGGGATCCCGCAGATGTGATATATAAATTGAACCTGCTTTGGAAACTTGCTTTCTTGAACTGAAAAGAGAAAGACCAGAATGCGATCGTCGCTTTCAGAAGGGTCAGGAGACAACAGTTCTCAAGCAAACGTTGATATAGAATCATAGCTTATTGCAGCACACAAGTAGTCCATTTGGCCCATTCGATCCCTACGAGCTCATTGAAAGAGATTCCTAATCAATTCACCTTTTCCATTATTTCCCCATATCCTTAGAATTATTTTCCTTTGCTATTATTTATTGAAGTTATTTTAACAGTTATTATTGAATCTGAATTGACCGATCTTTCAGGCAATGCCTTTCAGATGTTAAAAATTCGCTGTGTAAATAAATCTCCTCATGAACCTTGCAGAAGCAGGATTCAAATCAGTAAGGTCTGGAACAGATACTCCAAGCGCTTCCTCCTTGATGCTATTTAACAACAACAACAACAAGATTCCATTTATAAAGCGCCTTTCACGTCAGGAGGACGTCCCAAGGCGCTGCACAGTGGGTCATGACCCGAGCAGGGGGGAAATGGTCAGGGTGAGGGGAGGGAAGGGAGGGAGCAAGGAAGGGGGAAATGGTCAGGGTGAGGGGAGGGAAGGGAGGGAGCGAGGAGGGGGAAGAGAGTCGAGAGGGGAGCTGAAGGCACGGTCAAAGAGAAGAGTTAAAAAGGTTGTTGTTGAATACATCCGAACTGGTGGGTGACCACGTCCATGAATTGACTTAACCTCATTCAGAGATCAGGAACAAGAATAATTTTATTATCCAAAACGTTGATATGGATCACAAAATTCTGGAAAAAATCCCGCATTTTGACCACATATTCGCATAGGTTCCAGTCTCGAAAAGAGGGTTCACGAGGCACTCGGGTGAAAAAATTGAATAAAACAGCGTAGTTGGGTTTTGCGTTGTCTTTGATGATCTTTCCCGTCACCCACAAAGCCACAAGGTGTCCACACATTCCTCATGACATTGTAATCCAGAATGGTTCTTCGGGATCAAACTATGAGACTCCAAGATACGTGATATACAATTAATGATTACATAGTGATTAGTATCATGTTTTAAAGGGAATATTTTCCGCAGAAAATCAATGCGCCTATTTACTAACAAATGGGTCCCAACTTACTGCGAAGTAAACTGAAGCGTGGGGCTTAGTAAATTTGCCAAACGTTTCACCCTACCGGGAATCGAACACAGGACTTCAATCGTGTTCTTTGGAACATAACTACATTGCTCAAATCAGAAACCACTCTACCATTTGACCATTTTTCATCAATAGATACGCTATTTTAAAATTCCTGCCCCCAATCTTTGTTTATTGAGGATTCTCATTACACATATTTGAAAATGAAAAATAGCTCCTGGTCATAGAGCTTGGTGCTGCGCTTCCAAATACTGGCCCAACTCTAATTGATTTGAAGCAAATGAGCTGCACTTGTTTACCTTCTTATGTTCTGAGTGCACTAATGTTTTCAGATTCAGTCGTTACCTTTCGACGGATGTCATGCTTTCAACCGTTGGATGTTTGTTAGAGATTTTGATTTGTAAAAATTGTAATTTGAATTAATGATAGCCTGGATTAATTGGTAAGAAACGACCCGAGTCAGAGTATTGTGGATTCCAGCCTCCTTTTCAGGACTTTTGACTCATCGTGGACCGAACCACAATGCAAGGAATGGAGGACTGCAGATTTGGAGGTTTGAAACGTCGATCGAGTTGTTAAGTTTGTGTTACGCCATTCTGTGTTGGGGGTTCGAAACTTTGGTCTCGTTGTTACATTTGTAAGACGCCCTGACTGCCTATGTAGTCATTAACAAAGTCTGATGATTTTTGTTTGGAAAAAGAGAAGAGAGTGTACTCTTATATAAATAAATGACATGGACTTGGATTTATGTAGTACATTTTCCAAGTTTGCAGATGGCAGTAAACCAGGTAAAGTAATACATTTGGGTAGGATAGCAGCAGAATCTTCATGGACATATTCGTACTGGCAAAATGGGTAGACACGTGGTAGACGAAATTTATTGTGGAGAAATGCGAAATGATCTCTTTGGGACGCAAAATCAGGACAGATAGTATAAGCGACACAGTACAAATTTAAATGGTTGAAGGAACAGAGACCTCTGGAGTTCATATAAGTAAATAATTGAAGGTGGCAGTGTTAGAATTTACACTTTTTGTGTAATGTTAGAATCATAATAGATGTTGCGAACGGGTTAACTTTTAAGTTAAATGTGTTGTGTGCAGCTGGACTGAAACTCCCTACACCTACACGAGATAACAGACTGTCTCAAGGACAGCGTGTTTGTGTGCTGAGGCACGTACACCCCATGAGATGTTCACGTGAACCCAGCATGATTTTGGCCTGGTGACCTAATGTCCGCACCATGATTGGATGGTCACAAGCTGAAGACACCGTGGCAGACCGAGATCGCGCGCCCAGGACAGTACCTGCCGTGGATGGAAGACTGAGAGCGAGAAGACAGAAGTAGACGACCACGAGGAGGAATTACGCGGTAGTCTTGTTCTGTTAGTAAATTGATTGATTGTGCTTACTTGCTCACGCCCATCGGGAACTTGGACGGATCCTGCAGTTTAATAAACACTACTCTGGTTGCAAACAGTGGTTGTGTTTGATTGGAACTCGAAAAGAAGATTTTATTTTCCAACAATTTGGCGTAGTCGGCAGGATCGCTCAGGAAAGTGGGACAGAGTAAGTACAATCAAGCCTTGACGAAGGTTTATGTTAAGTTTTAGTTAGTTACTTATAAATGTTTAGTTTTTAGTCATTCCTCTATAGGTGTTAAGTTAGTCCCATTTGAGGGACGGAAACACGGTATTACCTTGGGTAACGAGAGGGACCAGGACCGATAGTACTTGGCACTATGGTCCCGGGAAATAATTCTGGTTGTGACTGCGCTGTGAACTTTGAAAGGAAGCTCATTAAAACGATTCAGAAGTTGAAGTTGGGGGCAAATGATGAGAATATTTCGCAACCAACTGGCGCTATAGGGTATAAGCCTTTAGTAGGAGAAATGGAGGAGTTAAGCACTCAGCGAAGGTTGAGTGACAGCAAGAAGAAAGTTTTGTTGAAATACTGTGCTGTCGTGAGTTGCCAACACCTAGAAGAAGAAAGACGCATATGGCAGGAGGAGAAAAAATGTGAACAGGAAAGATTTCGGAAGGATCTGGAAGAAGTGAGAGAACAGGCTGCTAAGCGTGAGGCAGATCTTCATGCTCAGCAGGAGCATGAGAGGGAAAGATTTCAGAAGGATCTGGAAGAAGCGAGAGAGCAGGCAGCAAAGTACAAGGCGGACTTCTACGCTCAGCAAGAGCGCGGGGAGTTAGAGCGAAGGGACTTAGAACGTGCGAATAAAGACATGACTGTGAGATATACGACCCTGCAGGGAATTTATAACCATCAAGGCGCTACTTTAAATCTAACGGTTGTTAAATCTCGATAGGTCGAGGAGCCTAAGGAAGAACGGTTGCGAGATAAGGAAATGATTGCCGGGTTGAGACAGGAAAATGATGATTTGAGGGACTTCTGCGCTGCCAAGAAATAGGTAGGCAGGAGCGAGCGGAGTCAGAAGAGTTTAGGAAAGGAAAAAAGGAAGAGAAGGAAGATAACGAACGAAGACAAGCGTTAGTAGCAGCAGTATGCGACATTAAGCCTGTGATAAATGGGGTTTGTCAGGATGCCGACGATAATAATGTTTGGAATTGGGGAGAGTTGGATGAAGAGGAAGTACAGTACAATGAGGATGAAGGGTCAGGGTCACCCCTACTAAAGGGTCGTTTTTGTCCGGTCAGCATTTCAGGACGTACCAATGCGAATGGGAATGCTGTGTGCCGGGACGAAATTGTCACCTCCATGAGCCCGGGAGATGTGGTAGCGTATTGTTCTCAGCTGCGGTCCAAATTAGCTCAAGGAACCCCATGGCAACCTTGGCTAAGGAAATGGTATACTTGGAAAGAGGATAACGCTGACTTAACTCCCGCCGACTATGCTAGGACACTTAAAACAATGTTAAGCTCGGATCTCCGCGGGACTTTAGTGCCTCGTACGATCCCAGGCAGAGTCGTTACCCCGGCCAATTTACAGGATTTTGAGGCAGAGGTGAGGCGAGCGCTGGCTGCCCACTCCAACCCCCTTGAAGATTTGACCTCATGTAAGCAAGGGACGAACCAGAGTCCCCTGGCTTTTCATCTCAGATTGTGGCAGCTATATTCGGCTAATCAGGAGAATGCCATGAATCGGCAACAATGCGAGAATTCTGTGAGTTATCAAAAATGCTGGCTAGGGAAATTGAATAAAGATATCTCTGCTGCTATGGGGTTAGGCATAGATCCCGCCTCCCTTTTTGATCAACTGATAGGAGCAGCCACTAGATGTCATGGGCCTATTCAGAAAACTTAAGAGTGAAAAGAGAGAATCTGTGTGGCAGGTGGAGGGGCGAGAGCGGTGGAGACCACTGAATAATGGTCCGAGCCGAGGGCAGCCCCGAAGTCAGGGACCCCATGATAGATCAAAGGATATGTGCTATACCTGTGGTAAATGGGGGCATTGGACTCCGGACTGTCCAACAAGGCGCAGAGCCCGCGCACAGAGAAGGCAGAGCTTTTCTGCTGACCCCAGACCTGATCAAGAGCAGCAAAGTTATGAGCAATTGGAGAGGAACTTGGAGCAAAAGTTAACCCAAGGAATCTTGACTCAGCTAGGCCATAATCCGGGACGTGGAGGTGGCTCTGTCTCGGCTATAGTCGAGGGGAACCGACCATGCCCTCAATGACATGTTTCGATCCCGCACCCTGATGGCAGCCAAGTGAGCAATCGGTTGTGTGTCCCCTTTAAGAAATGCGAGGGACCGAGACCGTCCATGCTACTTTGGTAGATTCAGGCTCTACAGCCACCCTGCATAATTTTGACAACCAACCCCTTCCTCCCCTCACAGGTGAATGTTTGGAATTTTCTGGTGTGTCTGGTAGCCCTATGTATGGTCAAGTGTTGCATCCTTTGCCTGTACAATTGACTTGTAAAGCAACAATTGTTTTAAAACAGCCAATTGCTGTAAATTTAACCATTGAACCTTGTATCCTCGGGAGCGATGAACTAACCTCGCGTAACGCTCTGCTTGACTATATTAATCATTGTTCATGGTTAGATCAACATCCTGGTCAGGGTCGGTTCTGTGAGATATTAGATCGGCATGCTGTGTGCGCTATTAAAAAGCCCACCCCGTACCCTCCAGTTCAGTCAAGTCACCCCTGGATTGGTCCATTACTATCCCTGTTTCCAGGTCTCCTAGTCACTCACAAACACGACTGTGGGAGGATGGCAGTACCTGAAGAGGTTAATGGTCCCAACCGCCAACCCTGTAAACAATAACCTTTGCCTAAAGAGAGTTTACCTTATGTCCAGGGCACAATTGAGAGTTTAAAGGAACAATATGTGATTCGTGAAGGGATATTTACTACTAACTCCCCTATATGGCCCGTTAGGAAGCCTGATGGTTCCTGGCGGTTAATCATTGATTATCGGCAGCTTAATAAAATTACACCTGCTTGTGTCCCAGTTTAAGTGACATGAGCCAGCTTCTGAAGGACATCCCGTCTACTGCTAAATGGTTCTCTATTCTGGATATTTCAAATGGATTCTGGAGCATTCCTCTAAAACCAGAGGACCAGCATAAGTTTGCGTTTACGTTCAATGGTCAACAGTACACTTGGACAGTTCTACCTGAAGGCTTCCATAACTCTCCGACTATATTTCACAAACGTATGGTTCAGGCACTGGGTAATGTTGTTCCTCCTGATGGTACAAGTATTCTCCAGCATGTTGACGATATTTTACTGATTTCTGATACTCAGGAAACTCATCAAACTCTCCTAGAACGGGTATTGAAAGTGCTTCTTCAGGCTGGATTGAAACTTAACCCCATGAAGGTACGGTTTGTGTTCCAGCTGTCTCGTTTCTAGGTGCACAACTGGATGCAGAAGGACTTCGACCCGATGCTCATAAGTTCGACATCATTCAGCGCCTCCCATTGCCTGTGACCAAGACTGCACTTCGTTCCTTCCTTGGACTGGTGGGGTACCAAAGGTAATTTCTCCCACAATTTGATGAACTGGCCAAGCCGCTGTACAACCTTGTTAAAGGCGATATCCCTGATGATCTCTGTGAACAATGGACAGATGAACATACGGAAGCTGTATCTCAACTTAAACAAGCAGTGATGCAGGCTGCTGCTTTGGTGCACCCCCAGCCTGATCAGCCTTTTTACTTAGAGGTTGCCGGAGGTCCTACTGCATAAGCAGCTGTTTTGACTCAGCAGTTTGAAGGTCGTACCTCCCGATTGCATAGATATCTCGCATTCTCACTGGTGTGGAGCAACAGTTTGATCTGTGTAAACGTCACCTTTTAGCCGTGTGTTGGGCAGTCACCTCCTCTCAATACATCACTGGACTCCAGAAGATTATTCTTCACTCTCCACATACCCCCGTTCATCTCCTGCAACGACCGGACAATACGCTCGTCTCCTCGCAAGACTCACTAAATGGGCTCTCACTCTGGCTGCTGCTGATTTATCGGTTGTTACTGGTCCGATTACCCTCAGTCCCCAGATGACGTTGTATGACGGTGACACGCATACATGCCCTCTTCCGTGCTTGAACTTCAGTGATACTGGGATCCTCAAGTCCCCGCTGGATGCTTCCCCGGTGCAGTCTGTCGCCATTGTGTACATTGATAGCTCATCCTTTCATGTTGATGGCAAGGCTTTCACTGGTTTTTCCGTTATCCTCCCTGATCGTGACATTGGTTTCCACTGCACACCACATTCTGCTCAATATGCTGAGTTGGCCGCATTCGTTGAAGCAGTACGCCAGACTGCCAAAGTGGCTACCAACATATGGTGCGAGAGCGCTTATGTTGTAAACACTGTGTTACTATTACACTTGTACTCTTCCCGATATTTTTGTACCTCTGCAGGAACGGTTCGCTCTTGATGGAGATGCATGGGTTTCTTCCCCTCTTCCGTCTGCCTCACAGCATCTCAACTTCGCCCTCTTTGACTGATTTGATTAAACTCCAGAATTCCTACCCGCCTTAAATCGAAGCCGTGCAGTGGCACGAGGAGCAACTTGCTGGAATTGATATCCATCCTAAGCCACAATATGATTGGCTGGTGCACACCCATTTGTATGTTCCTCTGGACTCTCTGGCCTCCCCTGTTCTCATGTATTCTAAGCACGATATCTCCACTGTGTGTTTTCCCCCTGATTGTGCTGATGCGATGTTTCAATTACACCACTGACATCCTACTGGTGTTCACTTTGGTCCCTGAAAAAGCATCATTAAGTTGTTGCGCTCTGTCTGGTGGCCTGGTTTGTCTCATGACCTTCGGAAACGATGTAAAAGGTGCCTTGTGTGCCTCCAGCATAATCCCCCTCGATCTACTAATCGAGCGTTATTGCAGAGTGAACCCTCTCCCTCGGATCCTTGGACCAATATTCAGATAGATTTTATTGGCCATTGTCCACAGCTGCCGGTTGTTTCAAATACTGTCTAGTCATTATTAATAAGTTTACAAAATGGATTGAAGCTTTCCCGACTAAAAGTAACACAGCGCTCACTGCTGCAAGCATTTTATTGCGTGAAGTGATCTGCAGTTCGGTAATCCCTGGTATATTGGATAGTGATCAGGGATCACATTTCACGGGTGAAGTTTTTACCAAATTGATGGAATTGCTGGAAATTGATCACAAATTGCATGTGTCAAACCATCCTCAATCCTCCGGGGTAGTAGAATTAAGTAACCGCACATTAAAGGTTTTGTTGGCAAATTTTTTTTGCAGATCGCCCCACGCAATGGATGAAGGGATTGCCACTGTGTCTAATGGCAACTCGCTCCACCCCCCATGCTACTACTGGCATTTCACCCTATCAAGCCATGACAGGTCGTTCAATGAGGCTACCAGTTTGTACAGTAATGATAATAATAATAATAATAATAATAATCCTTGCATTTGATATAGCGCTTTTCACGTCAGGAGGACGTCCCAAGGCGCTTAACAAGCCCTCGAAAAATTAGAGGATAATGTTAAATTGCAGAGAACTGCGGAGGAGACATGGCTGAAAGAGATGCTAAAGATCATACAGGAAACCAACAGGTTTGTGGCTACAAACACTGATAAGGCGAAAGAAAGTATGAAGCAACAATTTGACACTACTGTTAACCATGTGGAGTATGAAATTGGAGATGAAGTCATGGTCCGCGTGTATAGGAAAAGGGAATCTCCTTTTGCCCCGCGATGGATAGGGCCTTTTGAAATTTTCGAAAATGCAAGCCCGGCAGTATATTTAATTGCCATGCCTTTCTCTTCTAAATTGACTAAATAGTACCATGTGAATCAACTCAAAACTGCAAAGAAGGGAAAAGGATAAGCTGATGATTGAATATATGCTACATTTGTATTTTGTAGGCACCAACCGAGTGATTAACGGATCTTCTGTATCAATATGGATCTGGATGGAATTACTGGAGGCCTGGTGCTTGGCGTTGTGATACTACTCATCCAGAACTGCCATGTTTCCCCCCATAATACTTTCTTATTAACAGCTTATAGATATGCACAAAATAACCAGGTTGTGTAACTTTCTATTTTTTTCCTTATTTTATACTATATCCTTTTTNGTAGTTTTGTGGTACCTCATGTTCATTCGGTATCAAGGTGGGGACTGTTAGAATTTACACTTTTTGTATAATGTTAGAATCATAATAGATGTTGCGAACGGGTTAACTTTTAAGTCAAGTGTGTTGTGGGCAGCTGGACTGAAACTCCCTACACGTACACGAGATAACAGACTGTCTCAAGGACAGTGTGTTTGTGTGTTGAGGCACGTACCCCCCATGAGATGTTCACGTGAACCCAGCATGATTTTGGCCAGGTGACCTAATGTCTGCACCATGATTGGATGAATATTGTTATAAGAGTTCCGATAACTTTGTGTACGGGGCCGTCCCGGGTCGCTGAGACAAGGATACGGGATATGGAGCCGTCCCGGGTCGTGGAGACAAGGATACAGAGATGGAAGACTGAGAGCTGGAAACACTAAGACTGAGGATACCAGATGGAAGATTGAAAGCTGTAAGCAATAAGACTGAAAGCATGAAGAAACAAGCTTGTGTGCTGGAAAAACACAGTGTTGAACTCTTGAACTCGAGATATCTATAGAGGTGTTATTCTGTTATAAGATCTGTTGATTGTACCGGCCTTTGTCTGACCCATCGGGATATTGGGGAATAACGAACGAATTATAATAAAACAGTCTGATATCGTGTTAGAGGAATTAGCGTTATGTTCTTGCAGATTTGGCTGATTTTATGTTCTAACACTAGTTTATCTGATTCTTTTTTGCATTTGTTTAATCATTGCTTACCAACAAGTCTGTAATACTGTAAGTCTAGCTCGTTCCTCTGCTTTCTATCATCTTTCGGGCTTGGCAGCCAAATTATGCCCGGTGTCCAATATTGTTCGCAGTATACAAGATAAATTCTGACTAAGACTTCTACAAACCGAGTTAAAAGTGGGGTATCCCAGAATCAGCGGTGATTGGTCAACAGATTTACATGAGTTTGTCGACGATCAGGTCTTGGAATGTGAGGATTTTGCTGGAGAAGGAGCGGACATTTTACAGCTACAAAACAGTTTGTTGGATGAAGGGGGAGCAGTTTGAGTTTCAGAAAAGCAAACAGAAGTTTCTTCCCAATGGCTGGAAACCATGGTTATTGGAGTGGGAATGAGGGCAAAGGCAGTCAGAAACTTGTCTGTCCGACACCAGTCAATATGTACCACCGTAAAACAAGCGGATAATTCCCTGTCTGGGACAGAGGGAGCCTGTGGAATGTCCAGGAATGAAAGGAAGCGGGGAGGCTGCTGGATGATGAGACAATTATGGGAAAAATGCATGACTGAGGACAGGTATGTCTGCATTTTGAGTATGAGATAGCAACTCGCAGCAGGGGCTGCAACCAAACCGCACAAATGGTGTTGAGCAGTGGGGCAATGTCAACACAGAGACATGGAAAAGTAACCAGATGCCAAACTTTTGAGCGAAACAAATAAACATATATCTGGTTGTTCAATGAAAAACAATGATATGTTATACCGGCGCCATGGATTAGATGGCAACTCATCTGTCTCGTAAACAGGAGGTTTCAAAGCCCAGCGGTGCTTTGCTGAATACCCAAACATGAAAAGCCTTGGATCTTCTGCTGTGATTGTCACAGCATGTTTACACAATGCAAAGCTGGTTGTCACTTCATGCTCTTGCCCCTCCGTACGTATCCAATTTGCTAAACCCCCAATTCCACAACTCACTGCAAGCTGCAGCCTTCTTTTCTTCGCGCGTAGAAACGCTCGACCAGAAGTGGACATGAATTCAGCCACTGTGCTCCGTAATTCTTATATTAGGGACATTGCAAGTTTGTTCTGTTTTCTTGTCAACAAGTCTCTGTCTCTGTACTTTCGGGCCGGTTGTTGATTTCGTTCCCAATATTTACCCCGTTTTCTGTGTACTTACGCATGTATTTAGATTATCATGAAGATTAAATTCAGAGAGGATCATAAAAAAGCTTTGCGTTTTCCAAATATTCTAATTGCTAAATGATTTATTGGACAGAACTCTGCCAGAAACTCTGATAATATGTTGGGTGAATACAAATCCAGGACATCCTACATTATGCATTCCCCTGACCAAGACAGAATAAAACTCTTTCTGCATCGTTCGTACAAGCTCCCAGCTCAGTGTTCCAGACACAGTTAAGCCATATCCACACTGCCGGCCTGTTTTACCTGGTCCGGATTAGAGACACAGTAAAGCTTCCTCTGCAGTGAACGCATATGATTCTTGCTTTGGACGTAGCAGCTAAATAAATGCGCAAGTCGTCCAACGGTTACAAAATCGGACGAGCCGCTTTATACGGAGTGTTTTCTGTGCGTCTTTTTACGACTATATTTTACAATTAATAACCTACAATGCCAATATCAATGCATTAAATGGTGTGTTCAAATTGGCTAAAGAGTAACTTTTACCCTGCTGGTATCCTGGAATTATGCAAGATCCCCAGTCTTGTGAGCCGAGTTCGACGACTGGATGGTGCAGCGTTGTTTGTTACAGATGCTCAATGATTTAACTAAGTTTGCTGCTTTGCCAGCCTTTCTGTGCAAATCACGCAGAGACGGCTGATCTCTGTTTTACATTTAGACTGGAGATTCTTTGCCAAAATAATAATTGTTTGTGATAATGTGCAGTTTACTAATATATTGTCCGACATTTTTGTTTAGCTTGGGGATTAACAATCGAATAAAATGGCAGAGACTGCAGGTTCAAATCCCGGATTAGCATTTTTGTCGATTGTTTCTCCACAGTTTTAAAGCAACCGCATTTTCAAAATAATTAGTTAACTTGTGTACATCATTCAGCAGATGCAAACTCAAACAGGGGCAATTTAACTTGATTAGAAAGCACTCTATGTGACAGATTAATCAGTATTTCCCTGGACAATATCAGATTCCTCAGAACTCCGAGGACCGTGTTCTTTCCCACACAAGACACGAGAGCTGATCGTCCTCACACTGTTCCATTGACTCCGCATCCCCAGCTGAGAGAGTTTTGGATCCCCGTCTTATGTCTAAATGGCGTCAGTCAAGATCCACCCGAACACGTCGCCCGATATTGCTCGGGCCACGCACTTGTCTTGTTTCATTTGATTGTTTCTTTTCTCCACGTTATCCAATCCAACATCAGCCGGCGACATTTAGACCATTATGCAACTTAATTCTGCAGAACATCTGACTCTATCTCTTCCTCCCCTTGTCCACGTTCAGTCTAGAGATACCCTTTTCACCGTGTTGTTGTTAATCGTTTCCTTCCCAAAACGCGTCAATTCCTAACCCCACATCAGTGCCCAGTTAGTAATATTATTATTAATAATTACTCTTGCATTCGAAACAGAAACGTATCCCGAATTCGAATCGTTGCAAAACGTTTCATAAAATATATTATAAATTCAGTTGCTATACATTTTGTGGGCGAAGTGCTACAGCCAATTGCGTACAGCAGTGACCCACAAACAGTAGTGGATAGAGCGACCACGTTACTATTACTTATCTTGTTTGAAGGAATATTACACCCGGTAAATTGCTCCAACAAACGACTGACCACCGGGTTCCTCCTTTCTTCTTTGTAAACAGAGGCGAGAGAAGTAAAGGATTATTTTGTTCTTCCGGAAATCGAACCCAAGTTTTCCAGCAGCTGTCGTACTCAGCCTCACAATGTCCTCACCAGCTGCTCCGGGCCCTTCCTGTTCAATATACGGTCACCTGCCACTTCTCACCAGCTCGAAGTCGAGCTCCAGCACTATGAAGCGCTCATCGGCGCTACTGTGCATGTGGAGCGCTGTGCAAATGCAAGTTTTTAATCTTTTTAAGTTGTTTATGAAATTATATTTTTTCTTAAAGTAAATAAAGCACGCACTACAGAAATTTTAATCAAGCAACAGACTAGCGCGACTTATATAACAGTATATTATCGAGAATTATCAAAGTGAGTTTCATCGCTGCCTGTAACTACTCTTTATTTGTCTGTGACCGCAGTTCTGAGAATGTTATCTGTGTGGGTATATTTTCATTTGTTTTTAACCATCTCATTAATTTCAGTGCCCAGCAAAGCCCATGCCATACATTTGATTTCCTTTCCATTTAAAGCAGCAAAGGGACAGAAACTCAGGACGACGACTCAATCCGCGGAAATTGAGGCAACTGTGAGTTTGACTGACCTGATATCAACGACCTCTGTTGACATCTCTTTGCGGCGACGAAGGACCATGTTATTATGTTCATTCAAACGTAGCTGTGCGGCATAAGTCATGTTTCTACGTCAATCGGTTATTGTGTTATTGTCGGACAGATACAAGGAAAGCCATTCCATCTTTATTAGTATGGATGTATGTCTCTAGAAGAGTGTGATTTCGTCTGTCGCTATGTTCAGGCAGAATATCACCCACACCGCATTTTTTGCGGCTTTGTTAAAGAATGTTTTAAATATAGCTCATCAACAACAGGAGAATCTCCAGCAAAAAAAATATGCCAAAGACATCCGCCCATGCAAGTCCTTTCTGGTGACCTATAAGTACTGTCTCTACATCAATCGGTTACTGCTTTCTTGATGGACAGGCACACAGACAAACATTTCGTCTTTAACAGTATAGATAAAACGTCGGAACCCGAAATCAGAGGAACTGAAGTCACTGTTATTTTATGATCTATAGCTTGTTTATTTAATATAGCGAATAATACATATATTTTCACTATTGTTCAATAAACAGGGTTACAATAGCGGGGTTACAATAGATAATATTACGATAATATTCTCAGGTATGGCATGTCAATTTAGGCATAGATAACTAACTGAACTGAACCAACTTAACTGCAGCAATAATTAACACAGCAATTAATTTATGATCCTAATAAGGAGGTCAAATTTGAAGGGATACAGTTCACGACATATATCAGAAGCATATTATTACGGACACATATTTGTACAAATGGCGATTTAATGTGATGGCGATAAACCGTTTCAGAAATACAGTTATAAATATATGGGTGAACAGTGTGTTTTTCTGGTGTGACGTGAGCTCCAGTTTGTCTTCTCACTTTTCATTATTTAAAACATTTACTAATTAATGTGAAAGGATATTTAACTGCATTCTTCAGCTCCTCTCTGAATTTGGTCTGAGTGACCGCATAGATGGCTGTGTTTGTGCAGGAACTCAGCAGCTGAAGCATAATACCTGCTTCTTCAAACTTTGCCAAAGGGTTATAGAGACCTCTCGACCTGTAAGCCTCCTTAACTCTATATTGTATATAGTGTGCAACAGATGTCACCCACAACAATATAAAACTGAGTGATACAGTGAACAGTAAAATGATGGATTTATTCCTGTTCGCCATTTGCGGATCATTGCGATGATCAGCGCTGCTGTTGCAGACCCGCAGTCTGGTTCGGACTCGACTGGCCACAAGAATGTGTCTTACGGTCAGAGCGTTGAGCAGCAAAATCAACACGAATGGGAGCAAAGGGACCAAAATCTGTTCAAACCAATAAAATGCGATCCACGCGGACTGATAGCGAATCTTTACTTTGACAAGGCAACCCCAGGGCAACTGATGAATTCTGCTGTAAGGTTGGAATATAAAATACAAGGGAATATTTTCTAAGCAGAGCAGCGTAATTAAAATTCCTATAACCACAGACGCTGTTTTCTCAGTGCAGTATTTTGGCTTCAGTTTCTGACAACAAATGGCCACAAAGCGATCAAAGGAGAAAGCCACAGTTAGCCACACAGCAGAGTCGACGGCGGCTACAGAAATGACATGAATGAAGCTGCAGACAGGAGTGTAGAACAAAAATGAGGTAAGTAAATAAATATCACCGATTTGTTTCAAGATTACTTCAGAGACAATGACTGACAGATCCGCCGCAGCCATAGCCACGAGGTAGCGGGTGATACATTTGGACAATCCGCATTTTCCTCGGGACAGGATCGCAATCGCCAGTAAATTAACTGTAAGAGAAACACAACGGGTAAGTTAGTTAGAAACTGAGCTGTCAAGTAAAATACTGACGATTTGGTTTATAAAAACATCAGCGAAACAAGAATAAAGTGAAATTAAACGTTCTTATTATTGTTATTGGGAAGAGCCAATGTAGAGGAGCGGAATTGAGCAACATTACATAGATATTTGGGGAGCACGCAATGCTGCACTATGGGGAGAGCTCGAAAAGGTTGGGCAAATGGAATAAGGAAACTTGCCGATCGCTTAGCCTAGCTGGGAATCAACAACATTCTGTCGCTTGCGAAGGGAGTGCTCTAAACCCTGAGCTACAAAAATCCACTAGTAAATACCAGCAGTTATTATACTGACCAGGAATTCCAACTGCTGCAAGAACAGGATAATAAATGACTTGTATTTTCAAAACTTTGGATCTTCGTGGCATTTTTCACAGCAGCGACACCTTTTGCGAAGATAGAGCAGCCGCTTCTGTAACACTGAGTTAATACGGTCACATATTTGTAGCGTTTGAGAAACTCCATGGAGGTTGTGAAATGATGCGATCATCGCATTATTATTAGATGGTGGAACAAACAACTTCAGGCACGTCAGCAATATGTTTCAGGTATCGTTGTGCTGCATTTATATCATTGTGAAACTCAAAATCCATTGTGCAGCAAACCTTTTTAATAAGGACAGTTAGATTCAATAAATTAGATTAGAAAATGCGTTTATTTGTGCCCTCCATATTTAATTATTTTTGTGCATGTGACGGATGTTGCACGATACGTGAGGGATAGCTGCTCTGCTAGGTTGATACATTAGGTCAATATTTGGACACAGAGAGGGTGGAGGACAGGGAACATAAGAGGGTGGCCGAAGGCTCGGTCTAAGAGGAGGGTCTTCAAACGCATCTTGAACCAGATAAGAAGGGAGCGAGGCGAAGGGAATGTGGGATAAAGTTCTATAGGGTGGGAGCAGAAAGGCTGAAAGCGCGACGGCCAATGATGGGGCGGGTCGGGCTGTGGAATGTGGAACAGGCCAGAGTTTGCTGAGCAGTTGGAGCGAACAGGTTGTTGTGGGGTATGTAGGTCAGAGATAAGCAAAGGTAAGGCCGTAGATTTATGTAAGGCCTATGTCCAAACCATTGTCGTTTGTGTTTCCAAGTTCCTGTGTTTAATGGAGATCACAAAATGCTCTCCATTTCGCTCTTCTTGTGACTATCTTACAACCTTGGACAAAAGTCAGAGAGTATCCAATGGTTCATATAGTTTCTCATTGTTCTTTCTTTCAAAATCCCTCATATACTTTGCTCTATGAGGACTATTATCAACTTTCATTTTCCAAATAAAATAGAGCCAACTTTTTCAATATTTCTTCAATACCAAAGATACTCATCCCCCATTTCAATCTTGTACAGCTTCCCTGCAACGCTCGAAACCTTTATGTGTTTCCTGAAAAGTTGCGGCCAAAACTGAAGGCAGAAATCCAGCTGCGCCTGAAGGAATGATTTGCAAATGCCGGAATTGTTTCTTTGGTTTCATACTTTTTGCTCCTTTGTGAATAAGTAAAATAATAATAATATCAGGTTGGAGTTAAAAATCACCCTTCATGCTGGGAGAGTCTCAGAATGCTTGACTCTAAGTTGAGGCGATACTGTGTAAATCAATGTAGGCGCCATTAAAGTCAATGCAAATTTTGTGGATGCGCTGTGCACCCCACGGAGCCCAGACGAAAACGCGTTGTCCTGATCGAATCAACATTACTGCATACCGGTGCCATGACTCTCTCCGCTTTCCGCACCTTAGTAACATTGCCCGGCTACACCATTATTCTCCCCACAGGCCACCGAGACCCTCATCCACACGTTCATCACATCCAGGCTTGACGGCCAAACTGCATGTTTCTGGACCTCCCCATCTCCTCCCTCCACGGGCTGCAGATCATCAAGTACTCCTCCCCAACAACAGGCTCCAAGACCCCACAGCACCAAAATGCCCCTCTGCATATTTTCCACTCTCAACAAGTTCCTTCAACAGTCTCACGATGTTAGTGTTTCACTCTGTTCAAAGCTAACTCTATTGGGGTCTCCGCTGGAGATTTTCAGTGCGTTTTTCAATCCTTGCTTATCTCCCCCATGATTCCGCGTGCACGGATTTTAATCATAAAATTCTTGCATAATAGTCAAGTGTGTCAACACATTTTTTGAATAAAACCGCTACACCGCAACAGATGCTTATCTTCACCTAATAAATTGGTTACTTACTACATTGCTATTACCAAGTTAGTTTAATTGTTTCAAAATAAAGACAGTATGAGAAACATAGACAACATTCTACTAAAATTTGGGCTCGTTCGGGATTTGTGGAGGCCTGTAGATCAGTGGTTAGCAAGCGAGAGACGTGAGTTCAATTCCAGGCAGGGCGAAACCTTGGGCAAGTTTGCTTACTTCACACGCATAATAATAATTCCTCCAAAACAAAAACAATAACAAAAATGGTCATTTTCAATCAACGACAGTTTATGAGACATTGCTGTGCGCAATTGGCTGCCGCGTTCGCCCACAAATATACATTCAATTCACTTTATTGTGTGTTCCGTGAAGCGCTTTGGGACGTCCTCCCGATGTGAAAAGCGCTATATCAAATGCAAGGAATATTATTATTAATATTATTATTGTTGAACTCGGAACCTCTCGCATATTGATTTAGTTGCTTACCCCTAAGCGAGAATCAAACCCCAAGACCAACGAGCCACTTGTGCACCAAGTATCTGACATATCAACAGGAGAAAATGGCATTACAAAACTGAATGGAACTTTGTTGATTTGCTGAACATTTAGTTAAATTCATCGTGATCTTCAAATCGAATCGTCAACAAAAATCTTCAAGCAATACTCGTTAATTGCTGATTCAATGTGTCAGCGAGGCCACGAACTGCAGTTAATCAACTCACATAATAATTGTCAACAGATATTCTCTTTGCCAAATGATAAAGAGACGGTTCATTTTCTAGCGAGTTTAATGGTCAATGCAATACAATAGTATCAGTGCAACTCACTTTACAGGACTGTCAAATTGCCTGAGATTCGACATCCTCCTGCATTAACGTGCAATGTCTCTTTAAATTTTTTTACTTGAAGCCAAAGTTGATCAAATTCAACACCAAGTGCATCATTTACCTAATATTTATTTCCATTTCTTACGGGGCGGCTTCTAGGAGCGTTTCTCGAGGTTTGATTAAGGGTTGAATCCGAGGCTGAATCCGAACGAAAAAGTCATTACTCCGTGACCTGCCCAGTTGTCCACTGATGGAACTCACTTGACTAAACCTATGAAAAATATTGCTCTAGGTGAGCGTCGAACTCACAACCTCGGGATTTCTCGAGGAAGTACTGTCATGTAAGTTCCGCACGCTAACCTGTTGCGCCACTAGAGCTGCTTTAATATACACTTTAGTTGATCATTTCTGTTTTGTTTTAAAAAATGGCAACAATAAATTCCAATTATGTAGAGTGCTTCATTTGAGGAAAGTACGAGTTTCCATTTCTTGGACACGACAATTCTGTTCGTTTTGAAGAATGTACCACAGCTCAGACCCTACATTCCGTCCTCCGTAATACCGATCCCCAGATCAGATCCGAAACACATGCAGTCCAGTTGTGTGTGACGGCGTCTCGAATTTTATTGTGTGATTGTGGTTGGTTCCGTGGGCGAAAGAAATCATCAGCAGAAGCTTTGCTGCCATTTTTATTTTCAGTAACGATAATGAATTTCATATCCAGTGACATAGATTTAGTTTTTGCTTGTGAAGAAGAAAACAATAACAATTTGCATTGACATAGCTTCCCTCACGTAGGACAGCGTCCATGAAGACAGATAAAACCAAATACACAGCAGCCCTTTCGAGTACAGTGACGACAGTAGTTTAAAAAGTATGATTTCTTGGAGTTATAATGTTTCAGTATTGATTGAACAATTCACTTCTGTGTGAAATAATACAAGTGTGAAAAATGCCGAAATGACGTTGGCAACAGATTCTCTGCTTTTAATAGAATCAAGTTTTTTTTTCTCTCCCTGACTTCCAAGTGAACTTGAATTGCATTGGAAATTGATCCGAATCTTGATAACCAAACCAACATGGATCAAGGGAAGACAGTGAATCGATTCATGTCATGCAATTCCTTCTACCTGCATTTTAGATTCCACTGTTTATATCTTCTGTGACTGGTCATACTCACTTTCACAAAACAAAGGTCAAAATTACAGGGCGCTAGCAAAGCAACCAATTAATTGATAATCAAAAACTATTGTCGCTCTGAATTTCTGAGTGTCCAGTGAAAGATCCGATATGTTATCGCGAGTCTGGATTAGCCTTTTTGGATTATAATGTTGCAATTGATTTAAGAATTGAATTCACATTCAAAGAAACATTCGCTCTCAAATTACACCGTCAAATCACTCTAAAGAAACCGTTGGAATCTTTTTCAGCCTCTTTGCCAAAGGGAAAATAATACTTATTATTGTTATTATTGATAACTTTTACATGACATTTTGTTTCCCTGAAGAAAAAATGACAGCTCAGTTATCTACGGCGCTGTGGCTTAGTCGGTGAAAGCACCTGTCTTGTAAACAGGAGATCCTGGGTTCAAATCCCAGCGGTGCCTCTTCTGTCTGAATTTTTAGAAGGAACAATGTCTACAATTCCGGAAAGTGATTTCGGCAGTTTCTTAATCTCGAAGGAGTTTTGCTCTTGCAATTGTTAACGTTGGAAGGCAGCTTTCATTCCACTGCAGTTTGCAAGTTTGCTGGATTGGGTGAGTTAACAACGAGAAGTTAAAGCGAGGCCACGGCTGTCTAGTCAGGTCGACATTTGTGCTGTTGGTGGAATATTGTTGTGCGAAAATTTATTGTCCAATTCGCGCACAAAATACATTCACGGCACATTTCAATTATCCTGTAAGGCGCTCGGACGTTCTTCGTGGAGGCTCTACGGTTAATTATTTGTGTAACTTGTGAGCACGCTGTACGTTTACTCCTCTCAGTGAGGATGAAGACTTACAATTGATGAAAATTATTTATTCGCCATAAATGACAAAATATACAAAAAATTGCCGAAACCCGGAATTGAACCAGGGACCTTTAGATCATTAGTCTAACGCTTTCCCAACTGTGCTATTTCGGCTGTCAGTTATTATTCTATTGTAGTGTTCAGGGTACCTTCTGATTAGATGACCATAAACCGAGACTGGAAGGGGGAATCAAAGAATTAGCGAGAATGGTCATCCCACTGACACATATTTGTCGACGATCAGATCTTGGAATGTGAGGAATTTATTGTAGAGGTGCGGCATTTTGCAGGGACAAATAGTTTGCTTGATGAAGGTGATAGCGGTGGAGTGAAAAATGGACAATGGGACGTTTCTTCCCAGTTGTTGCAACGCGTGGGTCTTGGAGCGGAAATGGGAGTCAAGGCGGTCAGGATGGCAGCTGTAGGACAACTGTCAGGGCGTGTCACCATGAACCTGGTGGATAATTCATACGATGGCACAGAGAGTGAGACGTTGGGACGGTCCAGGAGTGAAAGGAGGCGGGGACGCACTAAGTGAGGAGACCATTGTTGACAGGGACAGGAATGTGTGCATTTGGGGTATGAGGTAACCATGCGGATCAGTGGATGCAACCGAGTTGAGCAGTGGGAAAGGGTTAACCCAGACACATGGAGAAGAATCCAGTCGACAATTCTGAAAATGTTTCCTCAGTCCCTCTGCTTTGCCGCTTCCATTTTCAAATCACGCCTGAAAAATCTTCCTTTTGATCTTGCTAACGGTCAGCTCCCCTGCTCCCTCTCCACTCTTTGGTGGTCAGACTCCACCACTGCCAAGCACACTGGAGTGCTAACCCGCGTGATGTGTGCGAAATAGATGCAGCTTGCTTTTTTTATAAATCAAGCTGCAGATTTTGTGTACCTGATATATAATCCACCACTTCAAATCATGAAACATATCCATCATTTGGTATTGTGGTTTGCGACGCTCCTGGCAAAAATGGAAACTGATATTGGGGATAATAGATGTTTGGCCTGTTTCCCTGTCAAGAAGTCTCTATCTCTGTTACAAGAGACCGATTATCGCTTTCATTCCCAATGGTTACCCAGGCTTCTGTGTGGATTCCAATGCGTTTTAGATTCCCTTCAGTTGCGTGACACGGTTTGACACGTCCACGTGAGCTATTATCATACACAACTGTTGTTCCTGTCGCTTAGAACTGGAAGGTCCCCATTTATTCATACACAAATGCATAAATAAATGAAGGAGGCATTTCGCTGTATTTAGCTCTGAGATGCAACCCACCACCAGTGGGATTCTGATGACAAAATCTTGACCGTAACAGATAGACAAAATGTCGTCAGGCGAGGGAAGAACCTGGTCAACAAAATTTTAGTTACGTCTCTACATTCATTGACAGGAGATTTATGCTGATACTTTAGATCACTTTGCAGTGTACGAGCTGCTGTTGGGAGGTAGTTCAATTTTGGAATCATTAGCCTCATAACAATAGGTCTATGTTTCAAATTCAGACCTCCAATTTTGTTGGGAATAATTTGCAAAGAAAAGCTTTTGTCAAAATGGTCAAAGATTGATATGATAAATTTATGACTCGAGAAGCCAGTTTCCTACAGGTTCTCAAATGACATAAATAACTGCATCTAATAAACCAGTCCTGCAGCCACAAGGTGGGGCTAAACACCGACGGTGAAGGTACCAGTGCAACGCACCCGGAATATTTGTGTTATTAGTGACGACCTCTAGCTATTTGGTCATACAGCAAGACATATGTCAGAGACAACACGAATGACTTGATTTACAATGTGGTACCTATATAAGAACAAATCTCTCTAGACTTGTTGTTCACAATGACGCAAATCACTCAATAGCCGCAATCGTTCAGCAGCAGAATCATAAAGGACAGATATTCTGCATTAAGAGTCCGAGTGCCTCAGTGGTTAGAGCTACCAGGCTTTTAATCTCAGGGTCATGACACAATGTTTCGACTAGTTTTATTTTACAGTTAATCGTTTCATTTAGATTGACTGTTCACGGAGAACGTTTGATTCATTAACAAATTTGAGCAATGACGTTCAGTCTGGAAGAGATAGTCACGTTTGTCTCGCACGTCCCAGATTCAAAGTGTCCACTAAACCCAATTATCGCCAGTTTTTTTCACCAAATTGTTGCTGTCGATCGCATTGTTGATTAATGAAGAGGGCTAATCTTAAATCCCAAAAAGGTTTCAATAAATAAGCATATGTCTGAATACAATGTAATTATCTCAACAACAAAAGCTGAAATTCTGTCTGTTATCTCTTCTGGTTTGCAATCAGAAAGAGACTTGGAAGCACCTCCTTTTGCGAAGTCACTGCACACATCTACGCTCTGTACAAAATTCAAAACTGCGGATTATGTGGGGATGTAGCTCAGAGGTAGAGCGCATGCTTCGCATGTATGAGGTCCCGGGTTCAATCCCCGGCGTCTCCACGTGCGGTGTGAGAAACTTATGCTGTAATGTCGCTTTTGGAAATTTTAGAGACCACTTATAATTTCACACTGATATTGTGTTCCTCCACAGAACAACATGATCCAAAGCACAGTAGATTTTGGATCAAAACAAGTTTAATTCCACTGCAAATATTCTCGAAGGGAAAATGTTATCCTTTGTTGAAGAATGCACTGGATGGCAAAGTTCACGTATTACGTAAGTCAGGGAAACTGCCATTAGTGAAAGTAATAGTTTCCGTGAATCGAATTGGACCGTTGAGGTTAAAGCACCGAATCCTCAACACCACAACATCAATGAACATATCTGTAAAGATATGTTTTTACAGAACGTCCCAAGGCGCTGGACAGTTGGGTAAGGAACCGAGCAGGGGGGAAATGGTCAGTGTGAGGAGAGGGAAGGGAGGGAGCGACGAGGAGTTAGAGAGTCGAGGGAGGAGCTGAAGGCACGGTAAAAGAGAAGGTCTTGAGAATGGCCTTGAAGGAGGAAAGGCAGGAAGCAAGGCGAAGGCACTTGGGGATTGAGTTCCAGAGCCGAGGGGCTGAGAGGCTGAAGGCCCGGCCACCGAAGGTAGGGCGGTTGGGGTGGGGAATTTGGAGCTGACCGGAGCCAATGACACGGAGGGTAGGGTCAGGCAGGTAGGGGGATATTAGTTCGGAAAAGTAGGAGGGAGCAAGGCCCCGAATGACCTTGTAGGTGACGATTAGGATCTTGAATTCGATCCTCTAGGTTTAGTTCGGTGGGACATCGAATACTTCATTGGTGGACATTTGTACAAATACATATCGATGTCTGTAACGTAAATTTTCTGAATTTGATGCAGAAGCGTTTATTCCACCACATACACATATTTTTCAAGATGTCATAAAAGGTTTGCCTTAATTATAAGCGTGAATGTGTGGCGACAATGGCTTGCACTGTTCTTCATTCCTTTTAATAATAGTAGTCGATGCATTTGATCCAGTGCCTTATCACGTAACTTTAAGCGTGATTGTATATCGACATGTGTACGACTGCTGCTTTGTTTCCGAGCAACACTAAAGAAAGAACGTATTCGAAACTTTACTTTTAAAATGTGACGCCCAACGTGGGGCTCGAACCCACGACCCTGAGATTAAGAGTCTCATGCTCTACCGACTGAGCTAGCCGGGCCCTTATATTGCCTGTTGTTCAGATTGTGTTGTAGAAAACTCATTCAACAGTCTGATTTCTCTATGTGCAAGAATTCGTAACCAATTGAGCAGGATACAAGCTTTCCTTCTTTCCAGGGATATTTTTGTTTTAAACTTGCAAGAATCAGAAACGAAACCACACCTCGGCTTTATTCATACGACCAATTTGTATTCATCAGCAAACAGAATAATTTTATCTGTCTGCCAAAACTCTTGATTCCGTGGTAAATAACAATTTTGTTCTGAGCGATTGTCTGTATAACTATCATGAATGTTTGCTCCACCTTGTGGAGCCTCCTTACCTTGTTCGACAACCATATATTCTTTAAAGCCCACATATCGGTTCTGACCCGACCAGTTTCCCCCTCTTCCAAAACACTGATAACTCCACTTCAACCAATCCGCAAAGGTGTACGGGAGTGGTGTTTCCTTTTCTTCGAAATTCTACACTGTTTCTACACCTGTTCTTCCGAAATTTGGATTTCAAGACAAATTACTTCTCAGAGGAGATTAATCTTTTGAGGTTCAACGGAATTGTAAAGCTAATCTAACCTTGTAAGTGAACAAACGGTCATTTACAGCACCACATTCTCAGGTTATTGACTCAAGGAGAGAAAAAATTGGCTGCTGGTTAATGATTGGAAAATTGAATCAATTGTTACCTTGTGCACACTGCTCTTTCTATTCAGGAAACGCAGCTGACTTGGACATTGTACATTTGATAGCATTGCAAAAGATCCTGTATATTTGATAGCAGTGTGAATCAAGCCGATGGATCGAAGAGACTGGAACGTAAACCTTGCGCCTTCGACAGCTGGGCCACAATGTCCCATGTCCGCACGTGTCAAAAAAATATATTGTACCACCATCTCTCAGGTTGAATGTTCATCCTGCAAGACGGAGGCCCGGGTCGCATCTCGGACCATCGTTTGACATTTGTGGAGTAAAAAAGCGCCGAATTCAGCAACTTTATCAATAATTTCAAGCCTTTTTAAGGCGATATTCAAAAAACCTCACTGTAGAAATGTTTTTATTCAATGTCTGCTGCATGGCTTTTCAAACAAACGGTCAGAAATTTAAATTGTTTTGGGGATCAGGTTTCCATGGTTTGACAATTTGGTAACGCACCAACGTCTTGTTTCATGGCTCCATGGGCCTGATATTTATGATGTTTGGCTCTTCCTATTTCTGCAACTTTCGAAATCATTTCCTTTTATGTGAACTTCCAGGAATACATTAATTCAGCTGCTAAATTCAAATCCAGCATTTTCAGGATTTTTGTCAAACATCCGAAGGTTGGTGTAGAAGCATTTGATTTCTACTCATTTCTCAACGCTGATCAACTCAAAGAAGCTTCTATTAGCGTAGAGGTTATGAAGTTTACCTCAGACGTGATAAGTCACATGTTCGAAACCTGGCAAAAACATTTATTTAACTTTTATTTCTGAAATTCATTCTAAAATATTGAAGCAGACTCACCACTTTTTCAATTAAAGTGGTTTGGACACGTAAAAAATACAGTTACCATGAAACGAAATTATATTTTGTAACTGCAGCAACCTATAAAGATTTCAGGTAACAAATTAAACATGATATTTTCCTGCTGCTGAAATGAATTACGTTGTTGCTGCAGCTTTGAAGCATATAATGCGACAAGAAAAAGTAAAGAGTTGGTTCCGGTTTGATCTCAAGTTGTCGAAGAACTGCAGAACAGAGTCCAATAAGCTGAAAGCAGTAATATTATGAAACAATTCATTGAGCTCAACCATTACGATTGTTAAGATAAAATATCAGGTTATAGCGTGGAGTCCTGCAGCTCAGTGGTTAGAGCACTCGTTTTGCAAGCGAGAGACATGAGTTCAGTTCCCGGCAGAGCAAAACCTTGGACAAGTTTCCTTACTCCACACGCTTAATAATAAGCCCTCCAAAACCAAAAACAATAATAAATTGGTCATTCTCAACCTACGACTGTTTGTGGGACATTGCTGTGCACATTTGGCTGCCGCGTTCGCCAACAAATAGACAGTCAACACACTTTACAGTGTGTTCTGCGAATCCTTTGGGTCGTCCTCCCGCCGTGAAAAGCGCTATGTCAAATGCAAGGTTTATTATTATGATTCGGGTGGCAATCACAGTCAGATGTCGACATTTTATTTTGTCATTCAACAGCAACAACTTCCATTTCACTCTAGAAAATGCAGAGCGGAAGCGATAGACCTGAAACTGGTCAGGTTTCAGGTGATGGGGCGACTGGACTTGATTCTAGGAGAAGTGAGCGATCACAACAACACAACAAAAAGATTTCATTTATAGAGCGCCTTGCACGTCAGGAGGACGTCCCAAGGCGCTGGAGAGTTGGGTCAAGACCCGAGCAGGCGTGAAGTGGTCAGGTTAAGGGAGGGAAGGGAGGGAGTGAGGAGTGGGTAGCGAGTCAAGAGGGGAGCTGAAGGCACGGTCAAAGAGAAACGACTTGAGATCGGCCTTCAAGGAGGAAAGGGAGGAAGCGGAGGAAGATACTGGGGGATGGAGCTCCAGAGCCTAGCGGCTGAGAGGCCCCCGATGTTAGGGAGGATAGCGCGGGGGATGTGGAGCAGATCGGAGCAAAAGGAACGGAGTGTACGGGCAGGTAAAAGGGGGATAGGAGGGCGGAGATTTTGTAGGGAGCAATGCAGAGAATGGCCATGTAGGTGAGGATGAGGATCTTGAATTCGGTCATCTGGGGGACGGGGTGCCATTGGAGGCGAGCGAGGGCGAGGGTGGGAGTGATGTGGTCGCGAAGCCTAGTGCGGGACAGTACACGAGCTGCAGAGTTCTGAATGACCTGCAGCTTGTGGAGGGAGGTGGCGGGAAGGCCGGCGAGGAGAGAGTTCCCATAGTCCAGCCTTGAGGTGACAAAGGCGTGAACCAGGGTTTCAGCAGCGTGAGGGGTGAGGTAATGCCGTAGTCTGGCGATGTTCCGGAGGTGATGGAAGGCGGTGCCAGTTGTGGTGCGGATGTGAGGGAGAAAGGACAGCTCAGGGTCGAACAAAACGCCGAGGTTCCTGACTGGCTTTGAGAGGTGGAGAGTGCAGCCTTGGATGCTGATGGTGTCAGCGCCTGAGGTGCGGAGGCGCTGACGTGAGCCAATCAGGAGGGCCTCGGTTTTTCGCACGTTGAGCTGAAGAAAGTTGTCTCTCGTCCAGGACTCGATGTCGGACAGGCAGGCTGTCAGGACATCGGTGGTCGTGGAGTTGAGAGTAGAGGAGGAAAGGTAGAGTTGGGTGTCATCCGCATACATGTGGAAGTTAACTCCATGTCTGCGGATGATGTCACCGAGGGGGAGCATATAGAGGGTGAAGAGGAGGGGACCGAGGACAGAGCCCTGAGGGACACCACATGAGACAGTACGGGGGGTGGAGGAGAAGCCATTCGTTGAGACAAAGTGAAGACGGTGAGAAAGGTACGACCTAAACCATTCAAGGACAGTGCCTTGAAGGTTGAGGTGGGAGGACAAGCGGTGGAGTAGGATAGCGTGGTCGACCGTATCGAATGCTGCCGATAGGTCGAGGAGGACGAGGAGGCAGAGGGAGCCCTGGTCACAGATGGTCAGGATATCATTGGTGACCTTGACCAGGGCAGTTTCTGTGCTATGGGCAGCACGGAAACCTGACTGAAGGGGTTCAAAAAGAGAATGGGTGGAAAGGAAAGAGCGCAGTTGGGAGGCGACAACTCTTTCCAAGACCTTGGAGAGAAAGGGGAGGTTGGAGATGGGCCGGTAGCTTGATAGCTGCGACGCATCAAGGGAGGGTTTTTTCAGGGTGGGCGTGATGATGGCAGTTTTTAATGGAATGGGGACAGAGCCAGAGGAGAGGGACAGGTTGATGATGTCAGTGATATGTGGGGCAAGAAAGTGGAGCTGGGAGATAAGGAGTGGAGTGGGGATGGGGTCAAGGGAGCAGGTGGTTGGTTTTAGGGATAGGATGAGTTTCGTGACAGAGGGTGGGGAAACGGGTACAAAAGTGAGTAGGGGAGGATGGGTCGCAGTCGGAGTTTGGGAGTGAGGTGGTGGGGGGTTGGCGGATGTTGGAGGGGAAGTGACCGCGGAGCGAATTCCCTTGATCTTGGATTCAAGGAAATCCAGCATCTCCTCGCAGTGAAGGTTGGAGGAGATGACCTGCGCGGGGTGGCGGGGGGGAAGGAGGAGTCGGGTTGTGGTGGAAAACAGTAGCCTGGGGTTGTTCTTCGCCTCCAGGATTATCCTGGAGTAGAAGGACGACTTGGCCGAGGCTAAAGTGGAGCGCTAAATTTTGAGGAGGTCCAGCCAGATTTGTCGGTGGACCGTTAGTCCAGATTTGACACAGGTGCGTTCAGCAGCCCGCACCTCGCTTTTCAGTGAGCGGGAGATGTGCGGTGTACCAGGGGGAAGAGCGGGAGTAGGAGACAGTGCGGGAAGTGATGGGGGCAAGAGTATCGAGTGTGGAGGAGAGCGTATTGTGGAGGAGGGAGAGAGGAGAAGAGGGGTCGGTGAGGGTTGAAGGCCAGAGGGAGGGGTGCTCAGAGGACTCCAAGGCATCGGTTAGTGTTTGTTGGGGTAATTTCTTCCAAGGGCGGTCGAAGATGGTGGTGGGTCTGGTGGAGGTGGGGAGGGGGGTGGAGGTGGTGAAGGAGATGAAGTAGTGGTCACAGATGGCCTTGTCGGTTATAGTGACATCCGAGACACTGAGGCCCCGGGTGATCACCAAATCGATTGGGTGGCCGTGACTGTGAGTGGGGCAGTTTATGTGTAAGGAGAGGTTGAGTGAGGAGAGCAGGGAAGAGAAGTCTGTGGAGATGGAGCAGGAGGGGGTGAAGTGTAGGTTAAAGTCGCCCAGGATGATGAGGCGATCACAATGATGATTGTTTACCACAGATTATTGTAAAGTTGTTTAATTGTATGACATTCGCTGACTGATGTTGAAACGAGTTGAACTTTACATCAATATCAAATTGTTTACGAATTGTCCAGTGAATACATTTTGCTACATTGTTCAGTTTGATCCGCTATTCCATTTTTTATTATTATTGTTACGATAACAACGATCATGGTGGCGAAAATAATAATATATCCATTTTCCAATGTACACCAGCAATAAAACCAGGAACCTTGAGAGGGAAGATCAGTATTAGTATTAGAAGAATAGTAAATAAGAACAGGTTCGTAGTCGTTTGACGAATCGGTTTTCTGGGGCATAATACCTTCAATCAATAATAACAATAATAAAAGAAATAATAGTAATGAATTGGTGACGTTGATCCACAAGTGTTTGTGGGCTGCTAGGACTACTACCTGCAGCTTTTCGGCCACAAAACATCCAATAAATTCACTTTACTGTATGTTTTGTGAAGCACCTTGAGAGGTTTTGAAGACGTGATAAGGCGCTTTAACAATCGCCAGGTTAAATATTATTATTATTGATGGCAGCAGCGCTGCAGCTAAAGTAACATAATGGGCTGTAATTAAAATTATGGCCCGTACGGGGATTGAACCCGCGACCTTGGCGTTATTAGCACCACGCTCTAACCAACTGAGCTAACCGGCCTGACTTGCTGAGTGAGTCACAGGAAGCTCTGATTATTGATATACCTTATGCCAACTTGGGACTGACATATTGTGGTGCACTTTCTGCACAACAGACAGAAACGTTATTCAATTATTCAATCAATCTGCTGCTTGCAACATAACTTTGTGGCAGAGGTGTAATCTCCCGGACACTCACTTGCTCAGGAGAAACTATATACTCAGCAGTTCAGTTGAACTGTGGCAACAAATCAAATTTTAACTATACTGATGTGTTCTGAAACCAATTCCGGATATTATATGAGCGTATTGCTCTGATTTGTGTCTTTAATAAAGGAAAGGATTATCGGGTGGCTGTTGGGGGTGGGGGAGTTGCGGAGTGCAGTGAGAGAGTGGGAGAGAGCGAAAGGAACAACACTCTGTTTATTGGGTGCTTTGCAGCTGCGATAACTCGACACAAACCAGTGTTTGCGATGTGCGAGACAAATTTTCTTGCTCACATCCATTTCCTCATAGGTAAATTTTCTCCCTCAGCAACACAAACAAAAGGACATTGAAAATGTTTTGCTGGTCAGGTCAACACTGAGCAAGTTACTTGCTGCCGGTTTGAATAATACTCCTACCATCGCGCTCTCTGTCGGACAAAACCCTTCGAGCTCTGAGTCGCATTAAAGTGAGGCTGAGAGATCAATATGTCAACGCACATTACAGCAATGCCGTGAATACTGGACTGGTTATTTTTACTGTTGTGGTATGAGTGTCCATTTTACTATAATAATAAATATTGTTGATAATCCTCGCGTCTGTTACGGCGCCCTACCACATAATCGACATAACTTTAATGCTCTCTACAAAGATTTTCCTGTCAAGTAGGTTTTTGCTAAAAGTAGCTGTACAAATGTAATATTGTTGTTGTTAAAAACGGAGCAAAGTTTATCAAAAATTTATACAATCGATAAATACTTCTAAATAGAAACGCACCACTTCACAAGAACAATTAAATATAACAAAAATCACTGTAACAATTGAACAATGATCCCAATTTTATTCCAATACGGATAACAAAAATGCCAACTATATTCATCCAATAACCGTAATTATTATGATAATAAAAAAGTATCAAGATAATGAAATCATGATCGTATATTTATAAAAATAATAAAAGTAATAAGAAACTAACAACATTTCCGAACAATCCCCCACCAAAATCGCTAACGCACTTCTTCCCTCTCCCTCACATTCTCACTCACTATGTCCCGCACGAAACTCCGCTCCCCGATACTCATCCTCCTACGCAAGTCACTGCTCTCCTCTGCAACCCTAACCTCTCTGACTTCCTCTCTCCTCAAAACAACACCCTGAGTCCTGTACGCCACCCTCGGCGGCAGTGCTTTCAGCCACTGTAACCCGAGGCTATGGAACTCCCTTTCTCACTCCCTTCGTCTGGCTCCCTCCCATCCCAGTTCAGGACTCTGCTTAAGAACTTTCTTTTCGACCGCGCCTCTGGTCACCTACCCTCTCTCCTGTCACTTCACATAGTGACCTCGGACTCCTGCCACACAGAGTCCCCCGACTTTTGCACATAGTGACACGGACTCCTGCAGCACAGTAACCCCGGCGCCTGCCACAGTGAACCCCACTTCTTTCACTTAGTGGCGCCCGACTCTTCTCACATAGTGACCCCCGGCTCCTTTTGCATTGTGATCCCCGGCTCCTCACAGATTGTCCCCCGGCTCCTGCCTCATAGTGACCCCGGCTCCTGCCACATAGTGACCCCGGCTCCTGCCATATAGTGATCGCGGCTCCAGCCATTGCATGCAGTGACCTGCGGCTGGTGGAGTGTAAGAGGAGAGAGATCCATTGAGAGAGAGAATGAGCGAGGAGAGAAAGAGAGAGAGAGAGAGAGAACGTGTATATGAGAGTGCAAGTGGTGTGAGAGTGAGATCGAGATTAATTTCACAGAAAGAGGGGAGAGAGAATGACATGACTATCAAAGGAGAAAGGACAGACAATGATTTTGACAGAGTGTATGCATGCGTTTGTGAGAGAGAAAGCGAAAGAGTGAAATAGAGGCACTGGGATGTCCGCAAGGATCGGGACTGCATCAAAAACTCACAACCCGTGATAAGGAATTAGGGAATCGGAGGATAACGGGCGAGTGGTCAACTCCTTGATGTTGAGGTGATGGCAGAAACCAAACTGCTGGACAATGATTACAGTCATCTGGATGTTGATTAACATGAAACGATGTGTAGCGGCGACGTAGCTTAGGGGTTAAAGCGCCTGTACGTAATACAGGAGATCCTGGGATGCCAGCGGTGCCTTCTTGAATTCCCGAATATCATACGTGTTGTTTATTGCTGCCATGTTTGTCACAGCATGATGTACATTGCGATTCTAGTGATTACAAATAAAACTACAGGTTTACTGCGTCTTGGAAATAGTTCACCCATTGCTGTCAATTCATGAAAAATCATTGATTTAATATGTTAGCTGCTGGTACAAATTGATACTGGTAAAGGAGACATGACAATTGTCATTAGTGTCCTGTCGACTAATCTATCAGTCTTTGCAGTAAATTTCGCCGGTTGCTAGTTTAACTACCATTTGTTATTCAGACTCCGGTTTTGGTTATTGAGGGTTTTACAACCTCTTTAGCTCTGCGATCGGTTTGACGCATTCACGTGAGTTACAGTAATGCTAAATGTTGTTATTATCACCTATTAGAGGAACTTGCCTAATCCTTTATGAACAAGGGCATTTGGCTGTTGATATCTAAGAAGCAACCGACCAGCAATGAGCTCCTGGTGAGTAAAGACTTGGAAAAATCTGCGAGAGCCTATCATCTGGTGAAGGAAGAAAACGGTCATGTGGATTTCAGTTCAGTCTTTACATTCATTGATAGGACTATTATGCTCCTACTTTTGAATCTCCGATCAGTGTGCAGGTAGCGGAGGGGTTGCAGTTCTCTGGTAAATGCTTTGACTCCAAAACAAGAGGTCTCCGGTACAAATCCAAGCTATCCACTTCAGTTGGAACAATTTCGCAAAGACAATTTATTGTAACTGCGGTTATAATTTCACTTGTCAAACTGTGACTCGAGAATACGTTTTCCACCAATGTTTCAAAAGAGAAAAAATCTACATTTCAGAAACGAAATGTGTTGCTATAAGGGGAGCGAAATCCCGACTATGGCGTTATTAGAACAAAATAACAGAAACACTGCTGTTGTAAGCAACATCTCCTTGATAGGTGTTCGTGCAGTTTCACGATTGTCAAAGAAAACGCAAATTACCAATGTATAATATGCAACCATCAGAAGAAAAACATTTTTGCCAGAAGACAAAGGCAGGACTCGAACCTGCAACAACAACAACAACAACAAGATTCCATTTATAAAGCGCCTTTCACGTCAGGAGGACGTCCCAAGGCGCCGCACAGTTGGGTCATGACCCGAGCAGGCGGGAAATGGTCAGGGTGAGGGGAGGGAAGGGAGGGAGCGAGGAGGGGGGGAAATGGTCAGGTTAAGGGGAGGGAAGGGAGGGAGCGAGAAGGGGGAAGAGAGTCGAGAGGGGAGCTGAAGGCTCGGTCAAAGAGAAAGGTTTTGAGACCGGCCTTGAAGGAGGAAAGGGAGGAAGCGGCGAAGGCACTGGGGGATGGAGTTCCAGAGCCTGGGGGCTGAGAGGCTGAAGGCCCGACCACCGATGGTAGGGCGATTGGGGCGGGGGTTGTGGAGCAGACCGGAGCCAAAGGAACGGAGGGTACGGGCAGGTAGGTAGGGGGATAGTAGGTCGGAGAGGTAGGAGGGAGCAAGGCCGTGAATGGCCTTGTAGGTGAGGATGAGGATCTTGAAATCAAACCTTCAAGTTCACCTGAGTCAGACGTTACGCACAGATACGTAAGTGCTAACTGAAATAGTACTTGCAATTATTGGGTTTAATTTTGTTTTGTCATCTCTTTTTCTACTACGGTAAAGCAAAAAGTAAATATATAATATAATAATAATCTGTGCATTTGAAACAGCGCTTTTAACGTCTTCTAGGCGTCCCAAAGCGCTTCACGGAATATGCTGTAAAGTGAAATGACTGTATATTTCTGGACGAATGCGGCAGCCAATTGCGCAAAGCTATGTCCCACAAACAGTACCAAAGGCTGCAAATTTCAAAACAAGCAGTGTCTCGAATTTGCCTCTGTGATTAACACAGTAACAAGAATAAGCCTGAATTTTTCGCAGCCACATCACAGCATAGTGCTTCTATGTGCACGTTTTCATAATTTAAGGCTGATTCCGATGTTACTCCAAATCGCAAAGGGAAAACACAGATATTCCCCGAAAGGAAAGACATGTTGCAAAGGACTGGACTTTAATGGTGACATGAATGTAATGTAATGATGACATGACTGGACTGCAATGGTGACATGACTGGACTGTAATGGTGACATGACTGGACTGTAATGCTGACATGATTGGAATGTGACGGTGACATGACTCGACTGTAATGGTGACGTGACAGGTTTGTAATGGTGACATGATTGGACAGGAATGGTGACATGACTGGACTGTAATGGTGACATGACTGGAATGTAATGGTGACATGACTGGACTCTAATTGTGACATGACTGGACTGTAACGGTGACATGATTGTACTGTAATAATGACATGATTGGACTGCAATGGGGACATGATGACTCGACTGAGAGGTAGAGGGAACGGCAGCGCTTTACACTGTGAGCTCCAGTGTAACGTCAGTCACTGTGAGCAGCTTCAGTCCCTGTAATTTCAGGGGCATTCGTAGCTTAGTGTAAGGAACATGGTGACCAGGGCAGAGGAAAAAGAGGGGCGGAGGTGGGAAAGGAGGTGGGGAAGTGGGTGGGGCGATGGCGAGTGGGAAGCGGGAGTGGGAGTAAGGTATGGGGTGTTTTAGGTAGAGGGAGAGGGAAACAGATGAAGAGAAACAGGTGCGGATTGTGTCACCGCTTCTGTTATGGAAGCAAAAGTTGTAAGCGAGAGCGAACACCGATTGCTCCCGGATCCAAAACGCCAAAACACATAAGTACACACAGACCCACCCACACACACTGACTCACACACGCATACATTGATGCATATATACTGAAACACACAGAAGCACAGTTATCACATACACACAAACACACAGAATTCCTCGCGCACAATTACAAACACAAACTGACCTCCATATATACACTGATCTGCACACGCACCAGCACACGCTTGCACAAACTGATCTCCATATTCTCAAATATTGATCGACGCGCACATTCACACATATAAAAACACAGTCGCAAACACACACACACTCCCACGCGAAGACAAACCCATAAGCACTGACCTACACACACACACACATTGGCAAATACATACTTAAACACACAAAAAGCAGATGCACATATGCTCGCACACTCACACACCGTGAAAGAGAAACACAAATATGAAGCTTCACTCAATCACAAAGTACATATGAAGAGAGAGACAGACACTTGCGAACATATGTTATTCACCGATTCACAACATCTCTACAAAACACACTAACGTCAGAACGTGGACAGACGGTGAAGAGTAAAATTTACTTTACCTCTATCCGTGACCTGTGAGATTTGATGCACAGTTTGGAGGGAGCTTTCCTCTATCTCTGGCCCTAACCTGGCGGTGTGAACAGAGAGTGCAGCACTTTCTACATTTCTGTTATTGCAGCAGGTTATCAGAGTCGCAAACACCTTTTGTTAATGAATATAATCTAACGATTAGAAAGAATGGAGTCCTGTAGCTAAGTGGTTAGAGCACTCGCTTTGCAAGCGAGAGAACTGAGTTCAATTCCAGGCAGAGGGCGAAACCTTGGGCAAGTTTCCTTACTCCACACGCCTAATAATATACCCTCCAAAACAATAATAAATTGGTCATTTTCAATCTGCGACTGTTTGTGGGATATTGCTGTGCGTAATTGGCTGCCGCGTTCGCCCACAAATATACAGTCAATTCACTGCACAGTGTATTCTGTGAAGCGCTTTGGGACGTCATCCCGACATGAAAGGCGCTATATCATACGCAAGGTTTATTATTATTATTAAAAGTCGCCACTTTGCTAAGCTCGTCCCTGAATTTCGTTTGGTGACAGTTGTTCATATTTAAGAATGTACCGTGGGGTTGTGAAGCTAAATTAAGCGTTTACACTTCTTTCCCATGGAAAGTGTTTGACTGGCTCCAAGTTATTTTGAACCCTTTTCTCCCAATTGTTCTCATATTGCTGCTCAACGCCCTGACTGTCAGCCACATACTGGTGGCAAGTCGCGTCCGCAGAAGATTGCGGGGACACAGCAATGGGGACAGGAATAGAGGAGCGAGTGACAGTGATCCGGAGATGAAGAACAGAAGGAAGTCCATCATTTTACTCTTTGCTGTTTCCGCCAATTTTATATTATTATGGATGACATTTGTTTTAAGTTTCTTAAACTTAAGGGTTTCAAAAACATATTATGCCACAGGCTATAATGACCCCGTGTATATCATCTGGCGAACTGGCTTCATGCTGCAGCTTTTGAGCTCCTCTACAAACACGTGTATATACGCTGCTACCCAGTCTAAATTCAGAGAGGAGATTACGAAAGCGGTAACATATATTTTTATTCTAATCTTTAGATGATTTCATTTACAAAATTTGTAAATTTCATTTACAAAATTTTTGCCTGTGCTTATGAATCTTTTTGAGCGCATTTGCGTCTTCGAGTGTGTGTGTATTCCTGTATTTATGTCTCTGTGTGCGTGTCTGTATCTGTGTGCGTGCGTACGTCCGTTTCAGTTTTAGTGTGTGAGTGACTGAAGGGTGAGTGGGAGAGCCACCAAGTGGGTTAATCCTAAATGTATGTGAGCGCGTAATTATCTCTGTGTTTGTCTCTGTTCGTGTGTGTCTGCGTGTGTGTTTGTGTGTGTGAGTGAGTGCTGTAGAATATAACAGCAACTAAAACAACTTCGATTTAAAAACCGCCCTCAAGGCATAACGGCGTCTCACAGCATTTGATACTTTCGTATCCCGGGGACCGAACCAGGATGATGCAAAATCAATGCAAGGATTATTGTTATGAACATTGGTGTCCAGAGAGAATTTGTCTTAACATTTTGTGGGCGAAAGGCTGCAGCTAATGGCGCGCAGCAGTATGACACAAAAAAACGTAGATTTACTGAACAATTTACTATTATTAAGTTGATGAAGGATTTATTACACCCCGATAAACTATTCCGCAAATCCTCTCATAAACTGGTTCCTTCTTTCTGCGAGGTAACGAAAGGAGTGTGTGTGGAGCAAGAAATTTGCGCAACATTTTGCAATGTCGGGAATCAAACCAGGACTCTGGTTTGCCCCATATACCTGGGTTTCAAATAGCAACAGAGCAAAATATTCGTCATTCTGCATAAATCTCAATTTTATATACAATTATTTTTGCTTTGATTTTATATTTTCGTATTAACCAAACACTTTGGAAAAACGTATGAAGCGGGTTAATGAATCCGCCGATACTCATCAAAACAAATTCCCATATGTTTGTTAATCTCAAACATATAAATATATTTGAATTAAATTTCTCTCACTCTCTCTCTCTCACTCTCTCTCTCTCTTCCTCTTGTTTTCTCTATCTGTGTCTATCTTTCTATCTGTCTGTATGTGTCTCCGTATTTCTCAATGTAACTGTGTTTATCTCTGCATTTGTATGTCTCCTTCTGATGATCTTTCTGTACCTATCAATCTCTGTATCTATCTGCATACCTTTTCGATTTATGTTATCCTGAGCTGTCTCGAGGGAGGTGCAGTCTCTCCAAATCTGTCTCTCTCTATCTGTTGGCCATGTCAGCATCAGATCTGATGGTAATTATCATTTCAGTGAGTTTCTATCGAGTTATTCCTTCTTATTTTCCAAACAGATTCGTGTCCATCACGCCGCTGTGTGGACTACTTATGGTCCTCTCTGGTTCAGCAACATCAGTGTCTGTCTGGTTAACTGTGGCTTTCACCTTTGATCGATATGTGGCCATTTGTTGTCAAAATCTGAAAACAAAATATTGTTCAGAAAAAACTTCTTGTACATTGATAGCACTATTGAGTGTGATTTGCGTTTTGAAAAACATTCCGTGGAGCTTTGTGTTGAACCACAGCACATGATTAATAATATACCGTGGGCGTGCGAACCTAAACCGAGCTATTTCATTTCTCTCAGTTGGGCAGCGTTTGACTCGCTTAAGTACATCTTAACAACAATTCTTCCTTTCGTTGTGATTTTGCCTCTCAACGCCCTGACTGTCAGGCACATACTGGTGTCCAGTAGAGCCCGCAATAGATTGCGGGGACACAGTAATAAGGACAAGAATTGTGGAGCGAGTGACAGTGATCCAGAAATAAAGAACAGAAAAAATCCATCCTTATACTCTTTGCTATTTCCACCAGTTTTATATTATTATGGATGACGTATGTTATAATTTCTTATTGAGGAGGATTACAAAAATATATTACAAATCAGTCCCTGGTGAGCATCTGTATATTATCTTGCACACTGGTTATATGCTGCAGCTTTTGAGTTCCAGCACAAACACTTTTAATTGTGCTGTCAC
>NW_024704965.1:55900-94741 GCF_018977255.1 Callorhinchus milii
CAGTATTTGTGGAAGGTAGTGTTTGCGCAAGGCAGTGCTTGCGCAAGGCAATGATTGCGCGCGACAGTGTTTGTGCGAGGCAGTGGTTGACAAATGCATTGTTTACGCACGGCAGTGTTTGCGCAACGCTGTGTTTGCGCAACGCAGTGTTTGTGCAATGCAGTGTTTGTGCAACGCAGTGTTTGCGCAAGGTAGTGCTTGCTCAAGGGTATGGTTGCGCTCGGGATTGTTTGTGCTCCGGTGTGTTTGCGCAATGTTGTGTTTGCACTAGTTTGTGTTTGCGCAAGGTTGTGTTTGCACAAGGGTGTGTTTGCGTACGGGTGTGTTTGCGTACGGGTGTGTTTGCGCGAGGGTGTGTTTGCGCAAGTGTGTGTTAGCGCAAGGGTTTGTTTACACAAGTGTGTGCTTGCGCAAATGTCTGTTTGTGCAAGGGTGTGTTTGCGCAAGTCAGTGTTTGCGCAAGTCAGTGTTGGCCCAAGGCAGTGTTTGCCCAAGGCAGTATTTGCGCAATGCAGTTTTTGCCCAATACAGTGTTTGCGCAAAGCAGAGTTTGCTCCAGGGCATGTTTGCTCAAGGATGTGTTTGCTCCAGTGCATGTTTGCTCAAGGATGTGTTTGCTCAAGCGCATGTTTGTTCAAGCGCTTGCTTGCGCTCGGTTTGTTTGCGCTCAGGTGTGTTTGCGCAAGAGTGCGTTTGCGTGAGGGTATGTTTGTGCTCGGGTGTGTTTGCGCACGGGGGCGTTTGCGTGAGGGTGTGTTTGCGCAAGACAATGTTTGCACAGTGCAGTCTTTGGGCACGGCAGTGTTTGCGCAAATTAGAATTTGCACAAGGGTGTGTTTGCGCTTGGTATTTTTGAGCTTGCGTGTGTTTGCGTAAGTGTGTGTTTTCGCAAGGGAATGCTTGCGCAAGGCAATGTTTGTGCAAGGCTGTGTTTGTGCACAGCAGTGTTTGCGCACGGCAGGGTTTGCACAAGGCAGGGTTTGCGCATGGCAGCATTTGCGCACGGTAGCGTTTTCGCAAGCCTGCGTTCGCGCAGGGATGCGTTCATGCAAGAGAGTGTTTGTGTGATGCAGTGCTTGCGCAACACATTGCTTGCGCAACGCAGTGTTTGCGCAACGCAGTGTTTGCGCAAGGCAGTGCTTGCGCTAGTGTTTGTTTGCGTTCGGGTTTGTTTGTGCTTGGGTGTGTTTGTGCAAGGGTGTGTTTGCGCTCGGGTGTGTTTGCGTTAGAGTGTGTTTGCGCCAGGGTGTGTTTGCGCTATGGTATTTTTGCGCAAGGGTGTGTTTGCGCAAGGGTGTGTTTGCGCAAGGGTGTCTTTGCCCAAGTGTGTCTTTGCCCAAGTTTGTGTTTGTGCAAGTCAATGTTTGCGCAAGGCAGTGTTTGCGCAAGTCAATGTTTTCACAATTCAGTGTTTGCGCAAAGCAATATTTGCTCAAGGGTGTGTTTTCGCAAGCCTGTGTTTGCGCTAGTGTGTGTTTGCGCAAACGTGTGTTTGCGCTAGTGTGTGTTTGCGCAAACGTGTGTTTGCGCAAATGTGTGTTTGTGCAAGGCAGTGTTTCTGCATGGCAGTATTTGTGGAAGGCAGTGTTTGCTCAAGGCAGTGTTTGCGCAAGGCAGTGATTGCGCGTGACAGTGTTTGCCCGAGGCAGTGTTTGCCAAATGCATTGTTTACGCACGGCATTGTTTGCGCAACGCTTTGCTTACGCAAGCTAGTGCTTGATCAAGGGTACGGTTGCGCTCGGGATTGTTTGTGCTCTGGTGTGTTTGTGCATCGTTGTGTTTATGCAATGTTGTGTTTGCGCAATGCTGTGTCTGCGCAAGGTTGTGTTTGCACAAGGGTGTGTTTGCGCACGGGTGTGTTTGCGCAATGGTGTGTTTGCACATGGGTGTGTTTGCGCAAGGGTTTGTTTCCGCAAGTGTGTGCTTGCGCAAATGTCTGTTTGTGCAAGGGTGTGTTTGCGCAAGTCAGTGTTGGCCCAAGGCAGTGTTTGCGCAATGCAGTGTTTGCCCAATACAGTGTTTGCGCAAAGCAGAGTTTGCTCCAGTGCATGTTTGCTCAAGGATGTGTTTGCTCAAGCGCATGTTTGTTCAAGCGCTTGCTTGCGCTCGCTTTGTTTGCGCTCAAGTGTGTTTGCGCTCGGGTGTGTTTGCGCTATGGTGTCATTGCGCAAGGGTGTGTTTGCGAAAGGTTGTGTTTGCGGAAGGCAGTGTTTGCGCAAGACAATGTTTTCACAATTCATTGTTTGCGCGCGGCAGTGTTTGGGCAAAGCAGTGTTTGTGCAAGGGTGTGCTTGAGCTTGGGTGTGTTTGCACAAGTGTGTGTTTACACAAGGTTGTGTTTGCGCAATGATGTGACTGCGCAAGGTTGTGTTTGCACAAGGGTGTGTTTGCGCACGGGTGTGTTTGCGCAATGGTGTGTTTGCGCAAGGGTTTGTTTACGCAAGTGTGTGGTTGCGCAAATGTCTGTTTGTGCAAGGGTGTGTTTGCGCAAGTCAGTGTTTGCGCAAGGCAGTGTTGGCCCAAGGCAGTGTTTGCCCAATACAGTGTTTGCGCAAAGCAGAGTTTGCTCCAGGGCATGTTTGCTCAAGGATGTGTTTGCTCAAGCGCATGTTTGTTCAAGCGCTTGTTTGCGCTCGGTTTGTTTTCGCTCAGGTGTGTTTGCGCTCGGGTGTGTTTGCGCTCGGGTGTGTTTGCGCTCGGCTGTGTTTGCACAAGGGTGCGTTTGCATGAGGGTGTGTTTGCGCAAGACAATGTTTGCACAGTGCAGTGTTTGCGCACGGCAGTGTTTGCGCAAATTAGAGTTTGCACAAGGTTGTGTTTGCGCTTGGTATGTTTGAGCTTGGCTGTGTTTGCGTAAGTGTGTGTTTTCGCAAGGGTATGTTTGCGCAAGGCAATGTTTGTGCAAGTCTGTGTTTGTGCACAGCAGTGTTTGCGCACGGCAGGGTTTGCACAAGGCAGGGTTTGCGCATGGCAGCATTTGCGCACGGCAGCGTTTGCGCAAGCCTGCGTTCGAGCAGGGATGCGTTCATGCAAGAGAGTGTTTCTGCAATGCAGTGCTTGCGCAACACAGTGGTTGCGCAACGCAGTGTTTGCGCAACGCAGTGTTTGTTCTAGTGTTTGTTTGCGTTCGGATGTGTTTGTGCTTGGGTGTGTTTGTGCAAGGGTGTGTTTGCGTTAGAGTGGGTTTGCGCTCGGGTGTGTTTGCGCTATGGTGTCTTGCGCAAGGGTGTGTTTGCGAAAGGTTGTGTTTGCGCAACACAATGTTTGTGCAAGGCTGTGTTTGTGCACAGCTGTGTTTGTGCACGGGATTGTTTGCGCACGGCAGGGTTTGCGCACGGCAGGGTTTGCGCATGGCAGGGTTTGCGCATGGCACGTTTTGCTCAAGGCATGGTTTGCGCTCGGCAGGGTTTGCACACGGCAGGGTTTGCAGACGCCTGCTGTTGCGCAAGCCTGCTTTTGCGCAAGCCTGCTTTTGCGCAGGCCTGCGTTTGCACAGGGATGCGTTCATGCAAGAGAGTGTTTGTGGAATGCAGTGCTTGCGCAACACAGTGCTTGCGCAACACAGTGTTTGCGCAACGCAGTGTTTGCGCCACGCAGTGTTTGCGCCACGCCGTGTTTGTGCAATGCAGTCTTTGCGCAACGCAGTCTATGCGCAAGGTTGTGTTTGCACAAGGCATTGTTTGTGCTAGTGTGTGTTTGCGTTCGGGTGTGTTTGCGCAAGGTTGTTTTTGCGCAAGGTTGTTTTTGCGCTAGGCTGTGTTTGCGCTAGGGTGTGTTTGCGCTAGAGTGTGTTTGCGCAAGGCGATGTTTGCGCTAGAGTGTGTTTGGGCTAGGGTGTGTTTGCACTAGGGTGTGTTTGCACAAGGCGATGTTTGCGCAAGGCAGTGTTTGCGCAAGTCAATCTTTTCACAATTCAGTGCTTGCGCACGGCAGTGTTTGCGCAAAGCAATTTTTGCTAAAGGGTGTGATTGCTCAAGTGTGTTTTTGCACAACGTTGGGTTTGTGCTTGGGTGTGTTTGCGCAAGGTTGTGTTTGCGCACGAGTGTGTTTGCGCAATGGTCTGTTAGCGCTAGGTTGTGTTTGCGTAAGGGTGTGTTTGCGCAATGCAATATTTGCGCACGGCAGGCTTTGCGCACGGCAGGATTTGCGCTCGGCAGGGTTTGCGCACAGCACGGTTTGCGCACGACAGGGATTATGCACTGCATTGTTTGTGCGCGGCAGTGTTTGCGCGCGGCAGTGTTTGCGCATTGCAATGTTTGTGCAAGGCCAGTGTTTGCGTAAATGTGTGTTTGAATAAGGTTGTATTTGTGCATGTGTGTGTTTGCGAAAGTGTGTGTTTGTTTGATTGTGTGTTTTCGTAATTGTGTGTTTGCGCAAGGGAGTGTTTGCGCAACAGTGTGTTTGCACAAGGCAATGTTTGCGCAAGGCAGTGTTTGCGCAAGTCAGTGTTTGCACAATGCAGTGTCTGCGCGCGGCAGTGTTTGCGCAAAGCAGTGTTTGCGCAAGGTTGTGTTTGCGATAGGGTGTGTTTGTGCTTGGGAGTGTTTGCGCTTGGGTGTGGTTGTGCAAGTGTGTGTTTGCTCACGTGTGTGTTTGCGCAAGGCAGCGTTTGTGCAAGGCAGCATTTGTGCAAACCTGCGTTTGCGCAAGGCAGCGTTCACGCAAGGGAGTGTTTGTCTAATGCAGCGCTCGCGCAACACAGTGTTTGCGCAACACAGTGTTTATGTAAGGCAGTGTTTGCGCAATGTAGTGTTTGCGCAATGTAGTGTTTGCACAAGCAAATGTTTGCACAATGCAGTGTTCGCGCATGGCAGTATGTGCGCTAGGGTTTGTTTGCGCCAGTGTGTGTTTGCACTAGTATGTTTTTGCGCATGGGTGTGTTTGCGCAAGGGTGTGTTTGCATAAGGGTGCATTTGCGCAAGGGTGTATTTGCGAAAGTGTGTGTTTGCGCAACAGTGTGTTTGCACAAGGCAGTGTTTGCGCACGGCAGTGTTGGTGCAAGGCAATATTTGTGCAAGGCAGTGTTTGCGCAAATGTTTGTTTGCGCAAAGGTTTGTTTGAGCAAAGGAGTGTTTGCGCAATGGTGTGCTTGTGCAAGGGAGATTTTGCACAATTTCAGCGTTCGCGCAACGCAACTACACCACCTATTTCCATATCCCTCATCTTACCGCAACCAATCTCACTTTTTCGCTCCCAACCCATTAGGTGCAAACCATTTGCTCTTAATCCAACTGGTCCTACTCACCCCCTCCAACTCCAGCTCATCCCACTGGCCTGCTCTGAACTCAACAATTACCACTAACCCACATTTAGCCCAAATACATCCAATCTCCTCCTCTTACCCCAAGAACTCGGACTCCCCACACTCCAAACCCAAGTAGTCAACATCACTGCTCTTACTCCAACTCGTCCTATTAACCCACAATTCCCGCATCTATTCACATTCCCCCAATCTTTTCCCAACTATTCCCACTCCGCCGCTCTTAGGCCAAGTAGACCAACATCTTCCGCTTTTACCCCAAATATTCCTCTCCGTTGTTCTGACCGCTAATATTCCCACTCCACTGCTCTTACCACAACTTGTCCCACTGCCCCGCGCTGGCCACAAGTAGTCGCACTTACTTCCCTCTTGCCCCATCTGGTTCCATTGCTGCACTCGAATTGCAACTAGCCCCACTCCAATCTTCTTTCCCCAATTAGTTGCAAACATAATTTTCTTACTGCAACCAGTCCCATTCCTCAGTTCTTAATTCAACTTGTCCCACTCCGCTGCTCTTTCCCCACCTCGTCCCACTAACCAACTCATAACTGAATTAGTCTCACCCCCGTTCCTTACGCAACTATTCCCACTAACACAATATTACCCCCAACTTGTCCAAGTCCCCCGCATTTATCCAAAATTGTTCAATCACCCAGCTATTACCCCACTGATATCAAACCCCATTTTTACATCAATTTGCCATAATGCCCCACTATTACGGCAACTTGTCCAGCCCCCCCACTCTTACGAATCAATATTGTCACTCCCCCATGTTTTTCTACTTATGCTCCCAATACCCGCTCTTTTCCCAAGGAGTCGCACAACCCCACTTTTACCCAAACTTGTCTCACTCCCACGCCCATACCCCAACTAACCTCACTTCCCGCTCATAAACCATAAGTCCCACTTCCCCGCTCTTACCACAACTTTTCTCACTCACACGTTCCTATCCGAACCTCAAACACACCCCCACTCCTACTCCAATTTGTCTCACTCCCACGTTCCTACACCAACTGCTCCCACACCCCAGCTCTTACCCCAAATGTTCCCTCTCCCCCTGCGGTTACCGCAATTATCATTATTCTTATTCCAAGTTGTCCTATTCTTCCTCTCTCAGGAGTGTTATCGAAGTTCGAAGAGGAAAATCTTCCGATGAGCCTTGAGGTAGGCAAGGGAGGGAACGAGCTCAAGCAATATTGAGATGGAGTTCCAAATGGTGGGGGCAGGAAACAAACAACAAGTAAATTCGTTATTTTGTTGGTTCTCGATAGATTAATCTGAACGTCAGCAGCTTTGCCAGTAAATTAAACAAACAGTGACATGTCAGACGGGTTGGATATGAATTTCTGAGAATTGGTGAGAGTTAAATTTCAAGAGTGTTTCAGATCATAAACAGCCTGAGAGCTGCCATTTACCTATCCAGCGGGAGGGAAGCCGCAGCAAGTAATAAAACACACAGCAGAAATTGGAATCAATATTGCAAAGAGCAATGGAGAAGAAAGAAAATTAAACCCTAGTTTTTCTGAAGTGCTTTATGCCGTTGTGGTGAATACATATATCAGTTTGTGAGGCATATATCACCTGGAGACCAGGCGTTTGCTCATGTGCCAAAGGGAGTTCAGCAGGTAATGCTTCAATTTTGTACCAGATTCAGGATCGTTGGATGGAATGAGTAGAGGGAGCACTATATCCTTCGACCAGGTGTTTGCTCATGAGCCAAGCACAGATCAGCAGACGAAGTGTGGACAGATCCATGTTGAAATGCAGCTCCCTATCACCAAACTTTATTGAGTATTTATAATCGCTGTGGCTGAAACTCACTCAATTCTACTGATGACGTCTTAGAAAAACAACAACTTGGATTTATATAGCGCCCTCCACACCGGACGGCGTATGAGAGCGTTTCACATTAACAGATCCCAGAGCCGAGCCAGGGGGAGTAGGAGGAAGGTGACCAAAGGCGCGGTCGAAAAGAAAGTGCTTTAGGCAAGAAATGAAAATACAAAGAGAGGGGGCGAAGCGAAGGGAGGAAGGGAGTTGCAGAGCCTCGGGGTATAGTGGCTGAAGGCACTCCCTCCGAGGGTAAAGCGGAGGACTCGGGGGACGAGGAGAGGCCAGACCCATAGGAACGAAGGCAACGGGTACTGTTTTGAGGACAGAGGAGGTCAGAGAACTCGGGAGGTGCAGTGGAGTGGAGCGATTTCAAGACAAGGGTAACGGTCTTGAAGTCGATTTTCTCTGGGACAGGGACCCAGTGCAGTCTGGCAAGGACTGGGGTGATCGGAAACGGAGTTTGATGCGGGTGAGAATGGGAGTGGAAGAGTTTTTTAAATAATCTGTATTTTATGGATGGTAGTAAGGGGAATGCAGCGAGGAGGGCGTTTGTATGGTCCAGCCGAGAAGTGCCAAAGTCGTGGACCAAGCTTTTGGAGAGAGGTATTGGCGCAGATGGGCGATGCTCGGAGGTGGAATGAAGCGGTGATGCTGAGGGACTGGATGTGGGGGAAGAAGGATAATTCGGGTTCAAACCTGACGACTAGGTTGCGTAAGGGTTCGTATAGATTTTAGGGGATGTCCGGTATGTTGAGGAGGTGAGAAACGTAAAACTTGAGACGTTGACGAGAACCAAAGTGCATGGCGTCCGACGTCTCTACGCTCAGCTGAAGGAAATTTGCACTCATCCAGCCCCTGAGATCTGACAGGCAGGCTAACAGAACATCAGGGGATTGTGGGCCGCAAAGCGAGGAGGAAAAATAGAGAAGGGTGTCGTCCGCACACATATGCATATCTACCCCATGTTTGTGGATGACATCCTCAAGAGGGAGCATGCAGATCAGAAAGAATAGGGGGACAAGGATGGATCCTTGCGGGTCCCCGCAGGCAACCTGGTGAGTGCATAGAAGTGTTTGTGAAACTAGACACAGTAGAAGCAGAAAATGTCGCGTGTTTCAAGAAAAAATTAGATGGATTTCTGCTGGAAAATACATTCTCAGAATAAATTAGATAGTGTGGTACACAATATGTGAAGAATCTTCCAAAATGTCAACTTAGTTCGACCTTGTTCTTCCTCCGTCTAGCAATTTTTTTATTGTTTTACATTATAATAATAATGGTTGTATCTGATGTGGCGCCTTATGAATGACAGTGTTGGCTTTTCATAATGCCTCATAAATTAAACGGTTCAGCGCAGTGAAGGTATTTTGTTGAAGAAGTGAATTATTGCACATCTGTTCTCTACCCACACATGGAGTGAATAACCAATCTTATTAGGGAGATTGTTGGCCACGACATTTGGAGAAACTCCCCTTTGGTTTGTACAGTGCAGGTGAATACGGAGACCGGACCCCAGTTTAACCCCTCATCCAAATAGCGACACGTCCCACAATGCAAAACACTGTAGCGCTGCGCAGCAGTGAGTCTGTCTGTCACCTCAGAGTGTGAACGCCTCTCTTGACGTGGAGCTTGAACCCACAACCTTCTGACTCAGCGGCGAGGATGGTACCATTAAGCCACATTGACACATGTCTGTGCGTTGCATTTGAAACCACAATTTATTACAAATTATATTTGTAATAATTAAATTATAAGTGGAAACAGCCGACGACTGAAAGTGGTGGAGGAATTCAGAATAAATCTGTAGAACAACGACTTCAGTGAGCGTGCAGTAAACTGATAGAAAAGGCTCCCATGGGGGACAGTAGAAGCAGGAAATGTCGTTTCAATAACAGATAGATTTCTGCTAGAAAATAATAGCTTAGGATACATTGTATAGTTTGGGACACGACATGTCAACCGAGTGCCAATATGGTGGAAGGTGAATCAGATGGAACTTGACCTTTTGCCCAGAAAATGCTTTTGTCCTTATAAAAATAATCTTTGAATTTGGTACAGTGCCTTTTCACGTGTGAAGGTCTCAAACCGCTCTCCACGAGTTACTGTGAAATTAAGTGACTGTTTATTTGAGGCAATCACTGCAGCATAATTCCGCTAAGCAATGTTCCTCATAGAGCCAAATTAATGTAGGGAAGTCATGTTGCTATTTTATGGAGTATACGTTTCTGTGGTGAGCATTTCATTGTAACCTAATTAAGTCCAAATGCATCTGAAGTGCACCTGAGCCCTCCGTCTTTTGCTACTTGCAAACCTGTGCCTTATACTCTCCGACATTAGTTTATCAGTGGGCGCGCCTCCAGGGGATTAGTGTGCCTTCAGCTACACACACGTGAGGATTGCTATTTGTTAGTGCAAACGTAATCTTGTTGTTTATGCAAACGTAATCTTGTTGTTTTTTGGATATTAACTTATGCAACTTTTCCGTGATCAGGTGGTAAAGATGCTAAATGAAGCGTAACTTTTGGATTATTTAAAACTCTGGCTTACGATCTCGATGTTCATCTTGTCAGTGTGACATACTGCCTGTACCGAGAGGAGGTATCATCGGTTCTCAGTGAAGATGACAGCTCCGTTAATTCACAAGATTCAATATATTTACTACCCGATTCTCGCTGCTGTTGGAGTTCCTGGCAAGTGATTTATCTATGTCATTACTTACTTCAATATGCAGTAAAGTGCTCATCCTTACTAATGTGTGCACTCTCTCTCTCTCTCTCTCTCTCTCTCTCTTTCTTTCTTTCTCTCTCTCTCTCTCTCTCTCTCTCTCTCTCTCTCTCTCTCTCGCACACTCTACCTCTCTTTCTCTATGTTTGTCTCTCTCTCACCCTCCCTCTCTCTCTTTCTCTATCCCTCACGCACACTCTCCCTCTCTTTCTCTATCTTTGTCTCTCTCTCCCTCCTTCTCTCTATCGCGCTCTTTCTTTCTCTATCCCTCACGCACACTCTCCTTCCATTTCTCTCTCTTTCTCTCTCTCTCTCACTCTTATCCCTATGAATCAGAAAGCAGTGGTTTCTAGCCCTACGTCAGGCATTGGTCTCACACTGGAAACTGACATTCAAGTTCAGAGCTCGCCTGTTCGCTCCAATGTTGGACCTGTTCCCTTTAGGATGAGAAGCGATCGGCCACATGTGAAGCAGATTAAAGAGGAGGTGGCCTTTTTCGAAAAGTTAAAAGCAGAGTGTGTTCCTTCTTTTCCTAGCAAAGGGTGTTTTTCACTTTCAAATTGCTAAGACGGGTTGGAACATTTTACAAAAACAACCAGTTTGAAACTGAGCCCCATTCCGGCTTTTTGCAATCCCGCTCTTTCTGATCTGCGGTATCCGTTAATGCGCGGCTCTCGGGAGGGAGTGAGCCTCCAATTGCAAGCACGGGCGATTTATATTTGTAAGTGTGGGGATAGGTGGATATTATTTGGATATATATTTAACAGCAAAAAGTGTCATTTGTATTGTGCCCTTCTCACGGGGTATAGCATGTCAGATAGCGTAGGTATGACGTTGGTTTTTCGCACGGATGTTTCAAGCGGTTGATCAAAAAATCGTTGAGTTGAATTGCGCAAAACAGGGAGCGAAAATGTGACTTTCACATGGTTGAAACTCATCCATTATCAAGCGGTAAAATTACTCAACGTAGCGTTCATCTTTGATTTAAATAAGCCTCTGTTTTGAACATTATTCCGGACAAATATTGGGACATTGACCTCACACTCGAGAATGATACTCGAATACAGCGGGAGTTTTTCAGTGTTTGAGCTGCTGTCATGAAAGTGTGCAGTTAAATTGTCTTGTTAGCTCGTTTGCATTCGACTGCAATCTTTGCAGCAGAATCCTGTACAGCCCTTTCGTATACTTGGACAAATATTATAATTGCTAGTCATGGCAAAAATAATAATACCGAACTGTTAATCAAAAATGTAACTGTAATATGTCCTTAACACGTTTACATTAGAAAGCGATATTGTTTCACCTCCAAACAAATGGGGAACATCATAGATTCATTGTTTTTCGTAGTATACTGTTCTGTGCAAGTTTGGTAACTTATCCGCCTATGAAGCAGAGACACTGCAATTTACATTAAATCTGGTGAGAGGTGAGGTCACAAGAATCAGGTCGTAAAGCAACATCGCACATTTATTGACAGAGAAGGCGATATGCCTTCTTCTCTGGTAGCAAACACGACAATTATCGATTGCTATAATTTACAGCAGTTTGTCTATGTATTTCCTACTTAAAGCTAATATAGATTCTGCCTCAACCGGTACAGCAGAATATTCCATATCGTAACTGCTCTGCGCTTCTAAAGAATTGTCCTGACCTCGCCATGTTTACTAACTATCTAAAATTGATGATCTGGCATCAAACCAGAAAATCTTCTTTGCAACCTTTGATTGTCGCCTTGAATTATTTCCAAACATAACAGTCAAATATTGGAAGCATTATTGTAAATGCAGAGTAATTAAAGATTTACGTAAAATCAGCTTTACATGTTTGTTCCTCTATTCATTAAACCTATTGGAAAGATGAAGGATTTCGATTGTTTTCTTTACAATTTTGTTTATGTGCCATCCCAACTTGAGGGCTTCATGTTTGTGAATCCCCAAATCCATCTGCTCTTACAAAAAAATATCTTTACATTTGATATGGTCTGTTTTAGTGCCGTCCAAATATCGCACAGGATATAACTGCAATGTGGGCGAAACACGGCTGCAGCCACTTTACACCAGTGGATAGTGGAGGTATGATTGTGTGGACAATAGCTGGACGAGGAAGGAATTGATTGTATAAAATTCCACGTCCTCGACAAAGATACGTAAGGGCCGTAAAAGTTCATCAAATGTCTTAAATTCTCCTACCATCCTTGGAACAAAATTTGAGGCAGGAGGTTGCACAGTAACGTTTGTATCACTTGTGTTTCAAAATGAAGGATAGAATCAGCAAGTCATAACACATCTGACATACAATATAAGGAAATATTTACCAACTATAATTTGGGAGATATTAGTACTGATTAATACAGCTCGATGCAGTTTGTTGATTGACAATGAGGCAGGGTTTCAGCCACTTTCCTTGTTCTGCACGGGATTCGGATTTTTCGTGGGATAGGCTACAATTGTGCCTGTATCAATTCCACTGGTTTGGGTTTCTCGACACTATCTCAACGGCAGTCACTGATTATTATTAATAGATGTTCCTCTATTTGCAGCTAACCTGTTGTCGATTCTGATCCTGTCTCGAGGGAGGTGCGGACTCTCCAAGTGCGTCACTTGCTATCTGGTGGCCATGTCAGTGGCGGATCTGGTGCTGGTTTTCACCGATGTGATTTTGAGTCGAATAATTTGTTATTACTTCCCCAATTCGTTCATGTTCATCACACATGTATGTCGACTGTTATTTTTCCTGATTATGACAACCACGGCAACGTCGGTCTGGTTCACTGTGAGCTTTACCTTTGATCGATATGTGGCTATTTGTTGCCAACAACTGAAAACAAAATATTGCACAGAAAAAACTGCTTGTGTTGTGATAGCTGTATTCAATATATTTTTCATTATAAAAAGCATTCCTTGGTATTTTGTGTTGCAGTCAGTGCAAACAGTTAATAATATACCGTGGGGTTGCACAGTTACAACAGACTTTTCTACTTCACTCACATGGATAGCGTTCGATCTGCTCGAAATTATTTTAACTCCCATCATCCCATTTATTCTGATTTTGCTGCTGAACGCCCTGACTGTCAGCCACATACTGGTGGCCAGTCGAACCCGCAGGAGATTGCGAGGACAGAGTGATGGGGAAAGGAATATAGGAGCGAGTGACAGTGATCCAGAGATGAGGAACAGAAGGAAATCCATCATTTTACTCTTTGCGGTTTCCACGAATTTTATATTATTGTGGTTGACATATGTTTTATATTTCTTATACTGGAGGATTTCAAAAACATATTATGCCACAGACTCCCAAGACCCTTTGTACATTATCCAGGAAACTGGCTTCATGCTGCAGCTGTTAAGTTCCTGTACAAACACATGTGTTTATGCAGTTACTCAAACTAAATTCCGGGAGGAGCTGAAGAAAGCGGTCAGATTTCCATTTATTTTAATTATCGGATTATTTCTTTGACAAACTTGTCCAGCAATGCCGATAAACAGTTAGCTGAATAAAAAAATGCAGGACTGCATTACAGACAGAATAAAGCTCCAGCTACATCGTGCGACCTCATTCCATGACAGGATTAGAGACAGAATAAAGAATAAAGACATAATACAGCACTTTATGGGTAGTGCATTCCTTTCAGAAGCAAAGGGCAATTCAGAAAAACATAATGAGAAAACATGTTGATTAAAAATGGACATTGGGTTGAAAAATTGCAGCTACGGATACTGGACTGGAGCATTTTTAGTTCATAGTAAAAATAATTACAAAAAATCCAGCTCTTTTATTATGAATCTGTGTAAGTTTATGTGTGAGAAAGTTAATCCATGTCTTTGTTTATGTTTGTGAGTGAGAGTATTTCTCTGTCGGTACCTGAAGCTTTCTCGCTCTGTGTGTGGGTGTGTTTGTGTAGGTGTGTCTGTGTGGATGCGAAGAGTGCAACGCTCCATCTATGAGAGAGTATTGGGAAAGACAATGATTGGGATCATTCGCTGAACAAGAAACAAGGGTGAAACAACCATAGGAACAGCCTAAATGGCAGGTTTCTAGATTGGAATTGAAAATAGATAGAAAGAGGAAATAGATCGAAACAGGAAAACATCCATGGAGTTCCAGAGGGAAGGGCAATAATGATTGAAGAATTGCTCACTGGTTATCTCACAAATTGTGTCAGGAAAGGGCAGCAGGTTTGTGTTTTCTGATCGAGTGGAGTGGGCAGAGGAGGAGGCAGCCGCAGGTCGTAGTGATTAGGAAGTGCTCGGGTGTGAAAGGATTAATATGTAAGGTTAAGGACCTTGAATTCAATGCTCAGAGACAGGAAGCCAGTGGAGCCTAATAAAGAATGCATTGATGCGCGTGAAAACTTTGATGACAGTGAGGATTTGGGCAGTTCATTGCTGTGTTACTTGAACCTTTTAGACGTTGAAAATGGTGACAACAAGGAGAGGTGTATAAGAGAATTCAAGGTGAATGTTGATAATAGAATGAATACGGTCGATTTCCGAAGGCATTTGGTGAGAGGAAAGGGCATAGTCCTCTCCGTCTCACAAGGAATACTTCCAACAAACTAAACGAAGCTCTTTTCATCCGTGTGACTTACACGGTGTTGACTGGAAGGCGCGACACCTGCGTCAAAAACTGTGTCTGTTTCTCACAGAAATTGATCGACATTAATCTGTTCTTCCAACACTATACATCTAGTATCCCATTCTCCCAGTCCTTCTGTTCCCAAGCGTGTAGCGAATCTGATTACCTAATATATGCACACACTGATGACTGTGGTTTTCCTGGCTCTAATAGCCTGGCACAATTGGTAGTACTGCGGGTGCATTGAGATGCAAAAATCTGCAGTCTTACTGTTGAGGCGTTAACCTGAGCTCCCAGTTTGCCTGGTCAGGTGAACATCAAACCTCACCTGATGCTATTCGAGAAAAAAAATCTATCTCTGTCACGTTGTGTCACAGCCAAAATCGCTCAAATAAAATCGGACACCTGGAAAGAGAAAGCTTTTTATACTATTGACTAGGGCCATGGGAATCTTTAATGTCTCAGCTAACAGGCAGCTGGGAACTCGGTTTGATATCCCATCAGAAGGAAGGTACCGCTGTCAATGCAGCGGCTCCACCAGCACTGCACTGGAACATCATCTTGGGAACCCACAACCCTCTGCCTCAGGGGCCACAGAGCAGAGACATAACAGTGGAGGACACGCACTGGTGCCGAGAGATTGAGTACGTGACCCAGAGAGGGTGTGAGGAACAGAGGGCGGAGTGAGATGGTGAAGTTATCTGAAGGACCTAACAGCAATACACAACCACATTCATTTACCGTTGTAAATTACAAACACACTAGTTTACCTTTGTCATTCAGATTGCGTAAGGTGTCACCTTTGATCTCCTGGTAGCGATCCCAAATATATTTGAGAAAGGTGTGAGTTCAAGCCCCAAGTCAGGAATTGGAAAGAAACAGTGAACTGATCCTCCCCCCACCATGTTCAGATGGAAGTAGCAGATAGATTGCCTGCCCTATTTTCTGTGTTTACACAATGCAGGCAGTTGCAAGTTACAACAGTATAGCCGAGATCTGTTTAGGTTGACGGACATGGTGCCATGCCTGGAAAATCAGGATAGACGAAATAGTTTTGGCCTTCTATCGCTCCAAAAAAAACCTGCAAAAGGCGAGACAATGATGTTTGCCTTGCCAACATAGTCCTCTTTAGGGCCTCCACAGATTTCTCGGTGTGATCCACAGTCGCTTTCACCTTCGAACGCTTCGTGGCCATTGTTTTTCCAAAAGCTGAGAGCAATGTTTTGTACTGAGAAAACCGCGATCACGGTGATCGGCACATTGTTCATCATGAACAGTTTGGGGAGCACTTTGCTTTATTTTGCATTCGGTCTTCGCTGCTTTAATAGCAAAGTTTCTTGGGGCTGCATCCACACTGAGAACTCTAACTTGTTGCTAGGATGGGAAATCCAGGCCTAGGTTATATACACTTGGAATCCTTTATTCCCATTCCTGTTGGTTCTGCTCTTCAATTCTCTAACTGTCAGACACATTCTGGTGAGCAGCAAAGTCCGTGTAAAACTCCGGGCTGGTAACCATGACGTGAACCGTAATGACCCGGGGATGGAGAGCAGCAAAATGTCCATTATTTTACTCTGCGCTGTTTCAGGCAGGTTTATTCTCCTCTGGATGACTTAATTGCTCAATTGCATATACGGCCGAATCACGAAAAACTACTATTCTACAGGTTTCGACGATCCGTTGTTCATCAGACAAGAATTGGGGGTTATGCTCCAGCTTTTCAGCCTCGGCACAAACACGTGCATTTATGCGGTGAGCCAGCGGATTCAGAGAGGAGCTGAGAAATGGTCTGGTTTTCCCATTCACTCAATTACGGAAAGTAATAACCACGGTATTGTGTTGAAATAAATATGTTGTTTTCCTCTGACTAGCATTGATCATTTAGCCAGGATTGTGATCCGCAAGTGTCCGCGCTGCGCTTTGAGTAATAAGATAATAACAGTACTCATCCTTGCATTTGATACCGTGCCTCATCACGTCTTCGATTCGCTTTACTGAATAAATGCTGCATTGACGACGTATGCTCTGGGTGAAGTACGCCAGCCGATTGTGCACAGCAGTTTCCGACAAAAAGTTGTAAAGAGAGTGACCAACTATTATATTTTTTATTCAAAGTTAAAAAATATTTCCCCAAAACTATGCTCTGCCAGACTATCGAGCGATTTCCTGCTTTCCCGAAGGTAAATTGCGGTGTGTGGATTAAGGAAATTTCCCTCGGGTGTAATCCCGCCTGGGAATCGAACCCAGGAAACCTCTCTTATGAGGGACGTGGTTCAAAGACTGCGCTGCACGACTCTGCATCACCTGTGCATCTCTGTTCAGGCTGTGATTGAAGGTTTCCCAGGATGGGCAGCACAATTCGGCCACATAATATTGGCAAAGTTACGAGACAATTGAAAAAAAAATAATGCTGCGCTGCAAATCGATATCTTTTCTGACATTTTTTAGGGAGCTCATTCGGTGGGCGGAATGGTGTTGGTGACACTGCACAAATCCATTGGCATAAACGTCTCCGACACAGATTTAGAATGTTGATGACTTCGAGTCGTCAAAAAGCGCTTCGCAGAATATATTGTAATATGAGTTGACTGTATATTTCTCGGCCAATCGCGGCAAACAATTACACAGAGCACTGTCACACAAGCAATCGTCGATTGGAGTACCAGATTACACATATGTAGATATATATATATTACTAATACAATAATGGTATCTGTAGAATTAAGTAAATTGGGTTAGTAACAATATGCCACAGATGTACTCTATGCTTAATTGAAAAAACATCAGCAAAATGTATTACATTTTCAATAAGAAGCCGAAGCAGGAACACAAAGTCAATATCGTGACGTTAACATCTTTCACGTAAAGATATCAACTTGCACACAAAACTGACATGTCAGTCACAGATTGCAAAAGCCTCGGTAAGATGCAGGAGGGCAGTACGGTTGCCGGAGCCACGTGCTGACAGCAATTTCAACACAATGTCCAAGCCAGATATATATCTAATAAATCCGAGGTAACAAATAAACCATCAATAGTTTGTGGAGATCGTTTCTCAATTCCAAGTATATGTTGTCATCCCTGAGGAATTTGCTTTGAATACTCAAGAGCACTAGATTGTACAACCACATATCAAATGATTTGCTTTTCTGTGTAATACGCAATTCGGTGAAACACGTGTTGAAGAAATTGGTATGTTTTAACCGCAGTGCAGTTCATGCTCTCATGTAAACTTTGAGCGGCACTACCGGAGCATTTCGGAAACTTGAACACTGTCAGTTCTGTTAATCTGTTAATCAATGATGGAAATTTGGACCCATGAGCTTCTTGAGCAGCGGGAAGCTTGAATTGCTTTTGGATTTTATGTTTTTTCAAGGGAATCTTAACAAAAATACTTTGCTTCATCTGATCACTGTCCAGGTGACTCATTAAGAGAGTTTCGTATGCGAAGACTGTTGGTGTAGAAGTTCTACAATATTTCCACTAATGCGATGTTCATCTGCAGATCAACCGGAAACGACACATTTCTGCCTTTTCTATGCTGCAATTGTCTTTGGATCTATGATCAATGGAATAATTGACACGACATTATTTTTTCTCAGATGTTGTTTCACCGGATGTACGTTTTCCAAATTTCTGAATCAACATCTGTAGTACACAGCATATCCATAAAGAACAAAATGACTTTGATTGTTTCTTGTTTATTATCGGTCTGTTTCACATGGCAGCAGTTTTGACAAAGAGATTTTGACCTAATATGTTCCCGGCTGATATTGCAACGCAGTGCTAGGGCTGTATTGTGTTGTGAGGCTACAATCCCTCAGCAGGGCCACTAAACCAAGGTTTGTCTGCCTGTTCATGTGGAGGTTAAAGATCCTGCGCCCCACTCGAAATATGAAGGTAGATTCTCCCTGTGTCCTGGCCCGCAATCCTTCTTTGAGATGCCTCAACAATGTGATAAGACGGTGTCCGCAACACAAATATTATTATCATGCAATATAAAATAATAATAATAAATTGGTCACTTCAATCCTCGACTGTTTGTGGGACACTGCTGTATGCAAGTGATCGGCGATTTCTTCTCAGTCAATAACCTTTACAGCATATTCTGCGAAGCGCTTTGAGACGTCTGGAAGGCGCTAAATCAAATGCAAGGATTAATGTTGTTCAGGAAATATAGTGTTGTATCGTGGGGATTTCAGGACTGAATATCTTGAGATTTTACCTTTTTTTAAAAAAAACAGAGAGGGATGGGACCTTTAGCATCACAGAAACGGATAGACCAAATCTCCCACTTTACAGTTTACCGCTTGTACTGTATTGCGATGGCGGTCTGGAGTTTATGAGTCCCACATGCAAACATGGGACTTGAACCACGGCCTTCTGGCTGACAGGCGAGAGGGCTGCCAACTGAGCCAGGTTAATGCACAAGGTTAATGGTGTGCTCTGAGCTCAAAGTCTCAATACTGGGATTGACCCAGGTTAATTGACATGGTTAGGGGTAAACTCAGCATTCAGACAGAGAGAATAAAACATATTACATCTTTCCCAACACTTTATTTAAACATTCTTAGACACAAAATGTATAATATTTTCTGAATTGTTTGGTTTCAAAGTAATAAACGGTCCAAAAATCGTTTGTAGTGTTACCGATGTAATCAATGAAATAGATATTGATCTACATTCACACACGTTCCTCACGTAGCTATTACTTTGTAGTAATTAATGCTGCCATAATAATAACTGCGAATTCTTATTCTTTCCATTGTGAATTCATCTGCAATAGGGTTCGAACATTTGTTTTATTTCTGAAATATAAAGCTTGGGTGGAGGCTTTATATTTACAGAAATATTAAATAACCAAAACATATTAGACTAGAAATTAACTTTCAGGCAGTTGATATAAGCTTTGTAACTTGCGTTATGGCATTTGTTGGTGGTCTGTTACCAGATAATATTAATGCTGTGCGTGCGAAGTTTTCCCAATAATTTCAAATGCTTATCAACAGAATTATATGCTTTGCAGAACAATTTTTGAAGTTATTGTTTGATTACCACAGGCATAAGGTGTTTATGGAAAATGCTAATTGTTGTAATATTTTTAACTGGTTTTCAGCAGCTGGTTTAAGTGCTGTTGATATAAAGGTGAAGCTGCTCTAATTTAGAGTCAGAAAGTGCAGGTGGTTCCTACGGATAAGAAACAGTACTTCTCAGATCATCAGGTGACCAATGTCAATGTTTTCTTGCAAATGTTGTTTGGTGGATTCAGTAAAGTGTTCATTCAAGTTACTTATTCACTAAACCATAGTGTTTGTTAAAGCAGTTTTTACTCAAATTTATAAATTGTGGATGCATTTATTGCACTGTAATCTACCTTTGGTTATGAAGGCCAGATAAGGTGTGCGGTGTGGCAGGAAGGGTGGGAGGAGTATACCTGTCTCATTGCAGCTTAACTGACTCCAAGGTGGAATACTGAGCATAAAATATGAGAATTGAGACAAACCTTTGTAGTCGCCTTGATCAGTCTGTTCCTGAGTCAAGTGGGTCTTTAGTAGTTTGGGCCCTGCTATTGACAAACCAGCCACGGATACACGATATATGAAGATACACGTTCCATTCCAGACAACAAGAGTCCTGACTCCTGCACCTCTGTTTAGTACAAATTCTTCCTCAACCAGACACACTCTCTCTCTCTCACTCTCTTTCTCACTCTCGCTCTCTCTCTCTCTCTCTCAGTTATATATACATATATATATAATCGCTGTTTCTCTCTCTTTCGCACACACACATACATGCATTATATAATCATACCTTACAATTTCATAAATATATACCAATGTATTAATTGTTTGTCATAGAACATCACCTTCATTGATGAAAAGGGTCGCTAATCTCTAAACATATTCCTATGAACATTCTTTGTTGATTTCTGAGCATTGGAGACTTAACTGCTTCAGGATGTTGCCGAACATCCTGGTTATCCTCTCAGTGGCCATATCATGCCATGGTCTGTGCTGCTGTTGAATCATAGAAATCAGCACAAATTCAATGCTGAATTAAAATTTTTGGCAGCATTTAACAATTTCCAATCGTTGGGTGCAGACAAATTCTGCATAAAGGTGTAATGCATGATACAAATCAGATTTCTTAGTGCAAGGCTCATTCCCAGGGATGGTATTGTTGGAGGCATAGAGAGTGTAGGGCAAAACAGAGGACATTTCCTGCAATTGAAATTCAAAACAAATCTGTGTGAACACTGTTGCAGTGAGCGATCAGTAAATGCATGGAACAGGATTCCTCGGGAGATGTTGAAAGCAGAAAGTGCTGATTCTTTCACGAATCTAAACAGATGGACTTATTTTAGGGAATAATATCTTGGGAGAGAGCAGGGATTTGGGGACGTGGCAAGTGAATGTGACGGTGAGTGTGGTGGGTGGTGAATTGACTGGGCCCTGGCCTTCTATTGTAACACAATTTGTGCTTCAACTGAGCTGTTAGATTAGATCAGGTCACACTAAACGCTAATATAACTGAGAACGGTAAAAGACTAATTGTTCCCGTTTTACTTCTAGTGGATTTGTACAATGGGTGCAAACAGATTTCACATAATCAGTCACGAGGCATAGTTGTTAAACACAAATGGACGCGACATGTCGGTGAAGCTGATCTTAAGAAACTCATCTATCCGCCAAATAAAAGAAAAGATATAGCGGATAATGATGTAACAGCTTGTGTTTATCTGTCTGCACATATCCACACAGATAAACACAGGAACATAGAAACATACAAACACACACACACATACACACGAGTCCATCTGATTCTGTATTTGTCTGCTGGGGCCTGAGACAGGCAGAATGCCTTCGCTTCATACTGTCCGCAATACACAGATCCACACAATAAATAAACCTTGCCCCTTGCCCGTGTCTATACAAGGTGAGCATATCTCAGGTGTAATAGTTTGTGTAAGGGTGATAGGATATTTTAATCGCCCTCATACAGCCCGGTCTCAACGATCTTCGCCTGTAGATACAGGTTGAGATTCCAAGCAGAGTGTGTGCAATGAGCATTAACTTTCTGGAAGATTTAATGTTTGCAATATGCACATTCTAGTATTTGTCAGTGGTCTGTCACCAGACATTATCAAAGCTGTCGTATGAATTATTCCCTAATAGTTACGGATGTCAATCAATTGTTTTATATCCTCCGCAGAATAATTACTGGTGCAATTATTTTACTTCCACTGGTATATGGCGCGTGTAGAAAAAGCTGTGTGTTGTTTATTGTAATATTTTTTGTTCAAGCTGAACGTGGCCATTGCTGGTTGTCCAAATTAAAGGGCCTGGGGTAGAAAATGTGTAGAGATCAATGAGGCTCATTTCATCAGTGAATATGATGTTCTATGAGGAACAATTAATAAACTGGTGTAAATATATATATGAACTTGTAATATATGATTATATACTGTATGTATGTATGTGTGTGTGTGTGTGAGAGAGAGAGAGAGAGAGAGAGGGAGAGAAAGAGAGAGACAGAGAGTCAGAGAGAGAGAGAGAGAGAGAGAGAGAGACTGGGTGAGGAAGAATTTGCACTAAACAGAGGTGCAGGAGTCAGGACTCTGTTTAAGGGACAGCTTAATTACAATAATTTTTCAGGAAACCAGCAACATTGTGAAACTCTTGTTGTATGGAATGGAATGCGTATCTTCCATTCCGGCGGAACAGACATTTCAACCGTCATTTAGTAAACTCTGGTTAGTAAAACTTGGGGTGGGATTGGGTCTTGTGCGATGCCATGCAATGTCTCAGTAGTTTCCAATTTCGTGACCAGTAGGAACTATCTTATCAGTGATTGATTTGGTCTGCAGTGTTCATAGGACCTGAATTGAAGACATGTCAAATGCCTCCTTTAACCGGCTTGCCCCTCTGGTCCTACGAATCAGAAAGGTAGTCTGACTGTTTTGTCAACAGCAGGGCCTAAAATATTAAGGACCCACTTGAATCTGGAACAGACTGATCAAGGCTACCAAAAAGCTTTGACCCCTCCCCCCACGCCGCACACCTTACCTGTCCATCATAACCAGAAGCGGATTAAGGTACAACAAATGCATCGAAAATGTATAACTTTGACTAAAAACTCCTTTAACAAACGCTATGTTTTGGCCAAAAAGTAACTTTAATGAACACTTTACTGAATCCACCAAACAACATTTACAAGAAAACATTGACATAGTTCACGTGATTATCTGAATAATACTCATTTTCTTAATTGCTGGAAACAACTCCACTTTCTGACTCCAAATTAGAGCAGTTTCATCCTAATATAAACAGGACATTAAACCGGTTGCTAGAAACCAGTTAAAAATATTACAACAAATAGCCTTTTCCATACACACCTTATGCCTGTGGTAATCAAATAATTACTTCAGGACTTGTTTGCAGAGGATATAATTATTTTGATCAGCATTTGTAACCATCATCCACCCCATCGACTGACCCTCAAAAATATTGACAGAAAAATATTCCGATTTACAGAGCAGCGTTAATTTTTATTTAAATTGTCTCGTAACTTGGCCAACATTATGTGACCGAGTTGGGCTACGCATGGCTGGGAAACCGTCCAGCACACCACAGAACTGAAACGTGCAGGCGATGGAGATTCCTGAAAGTTGAAGCACTCGCCTCATTACCGATGTTACGTGGAATCGATTCCCAGACTGGTTTAAACTCTGAGGAAATTACCTTAATCCACAAACTGCAATTTACCAAGCAGAAAGCAGGAAATCGCTCGATAGTCTGGCAGATCATATTTTGGGGGAATATAATCCCTTGAATAAGAAAAAATATATAATCCTTACAACTTTTGTGGGACACTGCTGTACACAATCTGTTGCCGTAATTCACCCACAAAATATGGCGTCAATGCAGTTGACCATTTACTCAGTGAAGCGATTTGAAGATGTGATGAACCACGATACCAAAATGCAAGGATTACCACTACTGTTATCTTATTCCTCAAAACGTAGCGCAGACACATGCGGATCACAATCCTGGCTAAATGCTCAATGTCAGTCATAGCAAAACAACAACACATTTAATTCAACGCTTTAACAATGCTATTACTTTTAGTAATTGAGTGAACGGGAAAAGCAGACCATTTCTCAGCTCCTCTCTGAACTTCCGCTGGCTCACCGCATAAATGCACGTGTTTGTGCCACAGCTGAAAAGCTGGAGCATGATCCCCAATTCTTGTCTGATGAACAGCGGATCGTCGAAACCTGAGTAATAGTAGTTTTTCGTGATTCGGCCGTGTATGCCATTAACCACGTGAGTCATCCAGAGGAGAATAAAAGTGCCTGAAACGGCAAATAGTAAAATAATTGACTTATTTCGACTCTCCATCTCCGGATCCTTCCGCTTGATGTCATAGTTGGCAGCCCGGAGTCTTGCACGGGCTTTGCTGCTCACTAGAATGTGTCTGACAGTCAGAGAGCATTCAGGAGCAGAATCAATAGAAATGGGAGCAATGGATTCCAAATTTTGATAACGTAGGCATAGATTTTCCATCCGAGCAACGAGTTAAAGCCCTCAGTGTGAACGCAGCCCCATAGGACATTGTTTATAACGTAGCGAGGACCGAATATAAAATATTCTACAATGCTCCCCAAACAGGTTATGGTAAACAATGTACCGATCACCTTCACCGCAGTTTGTTCAGTAGAAAACATTGCTTTCAGCTTTTGGATACTGATGGCTATGAAGCGATCGAAGGTGAAAGCGACTGTGAACCACACAGAGGAATCTGTGGAGGCCTTAATGAGGACTATATTGACGCGGCAAACCGGGGTGATATTCAGCTCCGTGGTGGCAAAGTAAACGTAACCAGTGCGGTAACATATCACATCAAATATCACCACCATCAGATCTGCCGCTGCCATGGCCATCAGGTAGCGAGTAATGCATTTGGAGAGACCGCACTTTCCTCTGTACAGAATGACGATGGCTACCTGATTTGCTGGAAGAGAAAGAGAGAGCACACGTTCAGCAATTGTAACTTTAATATTATAATCAAGGTATATTGATATTTAGGAGTAAAACAAATGGAATTAGAAACGGACGGATGAATGATAAATTTGATGCATTTCACTCCACTACCAGACAGGGTGGACTGGGATGAAAATACAATTTTTTCACAGGTTCTTCACAAAGACTTACAAAAGGCTGCACAGAAACAGGATACTCGGACCATCCATTCTTTGTCAGTGTTTATATTCCACAATAGTCTCCTTCCCCGACTCATTGTTCACTTTTCTACATACCCATGTATTTTCCTCTCCCTCACCTGTCTATCTTGGATCTTGTTCAATCACTACTTATTGCTGTGAGTTCCACATTCTCACTCGTGAAGTAGTTCTTCCTAAATTCCCTTTGGAGTCACTTTACTGTTATTTTTTTTCTCCTGGTTACGCACTCCCCATCTTGTGTGAACAGACGCCAATTTCATCAAATAGTTTGATAATTTGATACCTCTATATTTTCTCACCTCTTGAAAGTTTGAGTACAGCGAAAAGAGGCCAAACCTCTCCCGCCTATCCGGACTTGCCAGCGCTCGTAACATTTTCTTCAACGAAAGCTCATCTCTGTCGTTCTGCTATATCTTCCTGTGTATAGTATCGTGTCAATGAAAGGATGGGTTAGGCAATCTATCTGCAAATTGCATCAGAACATACAAGGGGTGGGCGGCGATGTCGGGTGGGGGGGGGGGGTGTGACGGGTTGTGGGGGCTTTGCAGGTTACTGTCTCACGATAAGGAGTCACCTCGCAGCGTAATGCATACACTGCTTTGGGTATTGTCGATCTTTAAGTTCACAGTAGTGAAGTTGGGCTTGAACCCACACTGTTGTGAAATACATGTGAGATTGTTTTCAGCTGAGCCAGGTTGACACCAAGGTGTATTCTGATTGACAAGACAACGGTGAATTTGACGTGGTTGCATTATACTCTCAGATCCTTCCGGTAACTTCACCATCTCCCTCCTCACTCTCTTCCTCACACAATCTCTGCATCACCTGCTTCAGTTCTCAGCACCAGTGCTTGTCCTGTACTGTTATGTCTCTGCTCTGTTGGCCTCTGAGTCACAGGGCTAATAATAATAATAATAATAATCCTTGCATTTGATATAGCGCTTTTCACGTCGGGAGGACGTCCCAAAGCGCTTCACAGAATACACTGAAAAGTGAATTGACTGTATATTTGTGGGCGAACGCGGCAGCCAATTGCGCACAGCAATGTCCCACAAACAGTCGTAGATTGAAAATGACCGATTTATCATTGTTTTTTTTAAATTTTTGCAGGGATTATTATTAGGCTCTGTGTGGAGTAAGGAAACTTGCCCAAGGTTTCGCCCTCTGCCTGGAATTGAACTCAGGTCTCTCACTTGCAAAGCGAGTGCTCTAACCACTAAGCCACAGGACTCCACGTTGTGGGTTCCCAAGATGTCGTTCCAGTGCTGTGCTGGTGGAGACGCTGCATTGACCGATTTTATTTGAGCGATTTGTGCTGTCATACAAGTCGACAGAGGGAGAAAATCTATTTTCTCGAATATCATCAGGTTTAGGTTTGTTGTCCACCTGACAAGGCGAATTGTTAATTCGGGTTAACGTGTCCTCAGAAACAGTGCAGCTTTCTACATGTCAGTGACCACCCCATAACCACCCCACGCCCCCAGCACTTCCAACTGAGCCATGGTGTAAGGGCCAGGAAAAAGCCAGACATCACTGTACATAAATATTATGCAGTCAGAACCGCTACATGCTTTTCTGAATGTTTCTTGATTGTAAGCACTTACTGGGCACCTGAAGGGCTGCGAGGATGGGATAATAAATGTAGGTTATTGGAAGAATGAATTCCTGTCGATGCATTTTCTGTGAGAAACAGACAGAAAAGCTGGTGCAGGCCGCACGGTTTCCAATCAAGTGTGTGTCAGTCAGACGGCTTAAAATAGCTTTATTTAAACTGCTGGAAGAATTCCAAGTGAGATATGCCGGTCTCACAAGCTGCAATTAGCGACAATCTGTTGAACAATTCAATTAGTTAGCCTTAATCTGTGACATATGTCGTTAGAATCAGTGCAACCTCACATGAAAATAAGAAAAACAAAATTAATGATTTCACATTATTTTTATTCGGCAGATATTTGAATATATATCGTCTCTTAGGAAATGTCTCCCATGCGCGAAAATGTGTTCCTTTTCTTTTTATGCATTTGATCATTTGAGCTATTATCTGATAACTGTCCCAATCAAAAAACTGTGGAGCTTTTTGCACATACCCAAACCCCAACTGGCGTAAAACACTGAGCAGTCAGTTTTCGAATCACACGACGTTGTGTCACAGAACGTAAGGAAAACAAACGATCCCTTTCTTAACTAAATTGTGCTGCAGAAAAATTACAATTTGCAATACAAACAGGAACAGCGGGAGGATATCGATAAAGTGCTTCATAGGATATATTATATAGGGCAGTAGCTCCGTATTTTGTGGGCTAACAAAAACAATTACATTTGCGCTCAGCAACGTCCCACAAACAGCCATGGAAATAGCAGTTAAATTTATTTGGTCATTTCTCCCTTCTTTGGATCTTTGAACCTGGCTGACAGGTATCTTCACCTCCTTTCCCTTGATCGATAAAATGACATGTAAAGCGCCTTTTACTTCAGGAGGATGCAAGAAGGCAACGTACAGTCACAGTTTAGGACCCAAGCTGGGTTGGTTGGTGCAATTCGGATCAGGAACGGTGGAGGGAAGAGATGGTGGGAGAGCGGTCGAAGGCCCGATCGAAGAAGAGGGTCTTGAGGCGCGTCTTAAAGCAGCGAGAGCAGGGAGCGAGGCGAAGTGAATGTGGGATGGATTTTATTGATCCTCAGCCATCAGAATATGATTGGGGGCAAAGTGACTGAAGGCCCTACCAACGAGGGTGGTGCATGCCGGAAGGAGTGGCATGGAACAGGCCGTTGCCTGGTGAACATTAGGAGCGGGAAGGTTCTTAAGAACGGAGAGGTAGGAGGTGGCAAGACCATGGAGAGTATTGAATGTGAGCACGAAAATTTTGAACGGGATGCTCAGGGATGGGAAGCCAGTGGAGTCTCTAGAGGGCGGGTGTGTTCGGGTAACGGAGACGGGTGCGAGAGAGGACACGAGCTGCAGAGATCTATATCATCTATAGCATGTGGATGGAAGATGGGAATTTTGACTTGCTGGGCGTTGGCATATTGTGATGACTGAGGATGAATGAAAGGACCGTGAGTGTTCAAAGCTTAAACTCGGCCACTGTTCTGTGCATCTAGAAATTACACTGCACAAAAGCTCGAATCTCTCTGAGACACCTCAATAACGTGATGAGGCGATATATCAAAGGAGGTTTTGCATAAATTTTTGCAGCTGAATGCTCAGCTCTTGATCACTAATTTCGGCACTGGCCCAGACGATAGGGTAATTTAATAATCCATGAGTTCAACGTAGCAACTTGTCACTTGATTGAGAAGAATCAAATCACTTCACAGCACTTACAGAAAATAAGAGATAATATCGCCCCCTCCCTTCAACCCGTCACGACCATCCTGGAAAGCTCTCTTACTGCTTGGAAAACGGAGGACTGCGGAGTGAGGAAACATGCCGAAGGTTTCGCCCTTCCCGTGAATTGAATGTGGGTCTTGTAGATAGCGAGGAGAGAGTTATATCCACTCAGCTGGAGGAATTTAGATGCATCTACAATGCTGTATACATTCTTAGAATTGTTTTAGCAATTGCAAACTTCCCTAAACTATATTTAGGGTGTCTGTTTGGCTCTTCTGGTAGCAGTTCTTTTCCAATTTAGACACTTGTCGTTTCAATCCCTATGGTTTTTTTCTTGCTCTGCGTAGCACTGCATTCATTCGTCCCCAGCACTTCGCTTGCGTGTCATCTGGGGTTATGTGTTTAAAGGACCCGTCTGGAGTTTGAAACCACAACTTTCTGATCCAGACGCGAGAGTGTTATCACTTAGCCAGGCTGACAGTGCATTATATTTATCGCGGTTTGAAAAAAGACTCAGTTTATTGTAACTTGCAACGAGTCCCAATGAACCAAGAATCTGTCGTGTTTCCATCCGTACAATCTACAATGCTGTACTGAAGCTGTACTAACAAGCACAACGTGCATTTATACAGCGACTATCAGACACGGAAAATTCATAAAAATCTTTACAGCGGCAGAATACGGGCCGAGTCTGGGGGAGAGTGAGACGGGGGAGCCGGGTGGAGGGTTGGCACGGTCGTATAGGAATACCTTGAGGTGCGAACTGAAGATGGGCTGGGAAGGCACAAGGCGGAGTGAAACAGGGAGTGTGTTGCTTAGATTTGGGGCCTGTGGTTGAAATCACGGCCATCAATGGTGGAATGGATAATAATAATAATAATAATAATAATCCTTGCATTTGATATAGCGCTTTTCACGTCGGGAGGACGTCCCGAAGCGCTTCAAGAATACACTGTAAAGTGAATTGACTGTGTATTTGTGGGCGAACGCGGCAGCCAATTGCGCACAGCAATGTCCCACAAAAAGTTGTAGATTCAAAATGAGCAATTTCTTGTTGTTTTTTTGGAGGGATTATTATTAGGCTCTGTGTGGTGTAAGGAAACTTGCCGAAGGTTTCGCCCTCTGCCTGGAATTGAACACAGGTCTCTCGCTTGCAAAACGAGTGCTCTAACCACTAAGCTACAGGACTCCGCAGGAATGCATGAAATTACTTAGATTTGAGGCCTGTGGTTGAAAGCACGGCCACCAATGGTGGAAGCGATTGCACGAGGGACATGCAGGATGTAGGTACCAGTCGAGAAGAATCAGCTGGTTGTGTTCTGAGGAGTAAGCAGTTCCGAGAGTTAGTGATGTGCCAGGGCATGCAGGGAGTTGGAAACGTGTGTACGGAACTTGAAATCGATCCACTGGGCGATAGCGAACCAGTGGAGCCTGTCCAATAACAGTTTGATGGGGCTATGGAGTTCAATACAGGTGAGTATGTGGGCGATTTTAAATAGGCTGCATCCTGTAACATTTACACATTCTTACCTGGACGGCTTTGGCTAAAATGAAGTTGAGAAGGGTTGCGAAGATGGCATTTCAGAAGTACATTTGGAAGGTGATCAACGCCTGGCCAATTGTTTTGGCTGCTTCTGCGTTAAGGCGCAGTCATAGGCAAGTAATGAGCCGGAGGTGGGATCAGTCCGTCCTGTAAGCTGTCAACGAAGGACAGTTGGGTGATGAAACTGATGCCTGAGTTGCGCATTGGTTCAAAAAGTTTGAATGAGGAGTTCAAAGGAGACGGTGACAGTAGCCAACGTTGGAACGTGGATAAGACGTTTTCGCTCTTTCAGGACATAATGCTTGGTAGACAAAGAGGGAGAACATTGGCGGACCTGGAGTCACCTCTGGAGGATAAGTAGATAATAATAATAATAATAATTCTTGCATTTGATATAGCGCTTTTCACGTCGGTAGGACGTTCCAAAGCGCTTCACAGAACACACTGTAAAGTGAATTCACTGTATATTTGTGGGCGAACGCGGCAGCCAATTGCGCACAGCAATGTCCCACAAACAGTCGTAGATTGAAAATGACCAATTTATTATTGCTTTGTTTTGGAGGGATTATTATTAGGCTCTGTGTGGAGTAAGGAAACTTGCCCGAGGTTTCGCCCTCTGCCTGGAATTGAACTCAGGTCTCTCGCTTACAAAGCGAGTGCTCTAACCACTGAGCTACATGACTCCGCAAGGTTAATACTGCCAAGTAGAGATTGGTTCCTTGTAAGAGATATTTGGATTTTTTTAACACGTCTTGAAATCTTCACTTTAAACTACTTTTCGTGGCATTACTTTACATGAACGATGCAATATATGTAACTTTATTAACCATTTAACCCAGAAACGAGGTCTCTAAATCCTTGCAATAAAGTATATTTTGGAAAAAATATTAAAGCCAGGCCACATTAATCATCAAAATTGTTTCTTGATGTACAGAATTTGTTGCTTTGAGAATATGGGCCACATTCTGCATTATATTTTATTGCAAATCACTTTGTTAACCCGTTCTGTGTCTTGTTAACCTCATCCTCTTCCAGATATGTGTCTCGTGCGCATACATGTGGAAATTTACCTTATGTCAGCAAATTATATAGCCAAGAGGGAACATATAGACGACAGAGAGGACGGGTCCAAGTATGGAGGCCTAAGGTATACCACAGGTGACTGGGCATGGATGGGTGGATAAAATTTTGAGCTGATAAAGTGAATGTGCTCAAGTGAGACTGGATCAAAATCACTGATTAATTTCAAAGACGTCTATCAGATCACCCCTTAACTTATTTGTTCCAACGAAACATGTCCCATTTCCTACAGTCTCATAGGCCAAACCACTCATCCCGAAAATCATAATGTATTTCTCATCTGCACACTCTCTTATCCCCTTGATGTCTTAAAATACAGTGACCTACACTGAACACAACATTTTAACTGTGGTTTCACTAATAATTCAAACGTGTTTATCCTCTTTGCTTTCATGTTTTACAACTCTATTTGTAAAACATAAAATTTCATAGCAATTTGACAACTTTGTCTACCTGCTTTCCCAACTTTACGGATTGATGGACATTATCCTAATCCCGACCCTTTGTTCTTCTGCTCGTTTCAGTATATTACCAAAAAACATACACGTTTCGGCCGTATTCTTACTAACAAAACGGATAGTCTCAGATTTGTTTGCATGAAATTTCGTCTGTCATTTCGCTGCCTAAATGATCAAATGTCTGTATCACAGTGAATCTGCGAACAATCCACTTCATTTTTAGTTGTACTCCCGATGTTCGTATTTGGGTGTACGTTGCGACAGCCACTTGTCAAACTGAATCAGATGCGATAGCAGTGGCAGTGGTTCAAATCGCCGCATTGCTTGACGGAATCAGACCATCGACATATGTAAGTGAAACCAACGCTTACACATGAAGTCGCTGCCAAAGCAAACAGAGAGAAAGAGAAGACTGAGGATAGGGTCCTATGGAACATCACTCTTGACTGTGCGAGGACGAGTGAAGAACGCATTTTGAGAGACAACGTGGATAGGTGAGATGAGAGCGGTAATCGTGAGACGAGAATTAGACAGAATCACGAATTTGGAAATGAGCAGTGGGGATGGATTGTCTATTCATCGCTATCCAGGGTGGCAGAGAGATGGAGGAGAAACAGGAAGCAGAACGAAATGAAAGATGGAGAGAATGTCATTAGTGCTTGTGATCAGTAAAGATTTATTACGGAGGGCGAAAGCCAGGTTGCAGGAACTGATGCAGAAAGTCCTGTCAGTTTGGACCCTGCCTTGCTCGGTTAACAGGCGCTGAGTCGGATGTCTCCCTGCCCACAGTTACTGGTCTGCCTTACAGGTCAAACGGATAAGGAAGTATGGATTGAGCTGTCGTAAACATTGCCCTGGAGTGGAAAAGTAGATGAGGGATGATCCACATAATCGTGGAATTAACCTGGATCACTCCAGACAGTGTTACTGAGAGGAACGATGTTGATGGGGAGAAGGAGGGGCAAAGGATACGCACATGACGTGCACGGCCGTTTAACAAATGACAACAAGAGGAGAAACGTTTGGCTGTGAGCTCGTAAAGGTAGTGGGCCAGATAATAATAAAAGTAATGTTTGCATTTGAAATAGCGCCTTATCAAGTCTTCGAGATGTCGCTAACAGCTGCAAGGAATGCACTGTAAAGTGGGTTAACAACATATCATGTGGATGAAATGTGGGAACGATTTGCACACAGCGCTGTGTAACAAAGAATCGTGGCTTGAGTGAACAAACTAATATTGTTTAAAACTTTATTTTTTAAACCCGAAACAGCGATCTGCCAATCCAAACATATGCCACTGTTAACATAATGTGTGTGGAGTGAGGAAACCTAAGTTATCGCCCTTCCCGGGAATCGTGGAGTCCTGTAGCTCAGTGGTTAGAGCACTCGCTTTGCAAGTGAGAGACGTGAGTTCAATTCCAGACAGGACGAAACCTTGGGCAAGTTTCCTTACTCCACACAGAGCCTAATAATAATCCCTTCCAAAAACAAAACAATAATAAATTGGTCATTTTCAATCTACGACTGTTTGTGGGACATTGCTGTGCGCAATTGGCTGCCGCGTTCGCCCACAAATATGCAGTCAATTCACTTTACAGTGTGTTCTGTGAACCGCTTTGGGACGTCCTCCCGACGTGAAAAGCGCTATGTCAAATGCAAGTATTATTATTATTATTATAATCGAACCCAATGCTCTCAATTGTGGAATGCGCTTGACAACAATACCATGTAGGACTCCACAGAGTCGATTACAACTGAGAGACCCGATCTTGCAAAGATCGATAAAGAAGGAAAAGCAGTCGAGGAGGAATGACTTGTTATATTTGCACTTGCAGCAAGAGTTCAGATTGACCAGGACGCAGAGAGAAACATTGCAACAGGTATGGACTGCCCCACTAGTGACTTTGACAAGGGTTGTGTCAGTGTTGTGGATAGGATGGCAACCAGACTAGAAATAGCTTGAAAGGGAGTTGTAACCCTTGTTTCCAGTAACGTGTTGCTGTGTGTTATCAGTCTGGTAATGTAAAGTTTTATTATTTATTTATGTTATGTGAATAAATTAAAAAATGATATGAATGGATATTGAATCACCTTTCTTAGTTCTTCTCTGAACTTGCTCGGTTTCTACATATAAACACACGCATTGGTCCAGTAACTCAACCTTTGAAGCATGATTGCGGTTTCTTGGACAATAGTTCGTGTGTTGATCACAAACATTTCTGCGTAGCTATAGTTGGAGAGTTTCCGTATTAAAGAATATACAATAAACATAATCCACAGCAGTAAATAACTGCCCGTTTTGGCGATGAGTAAAACGATGGAGCATTGCCAAAGAAAAGGAATATATAATAAACATCATCCCTGGCGATGATGCCTCCTGCGGACTTCACTGGCCATCATGATTTGCTTGATAAACAGGGCGTTGAACAGGCAAATTTTAAAAAAGTCAAACGAGGGGAAAAAGTACGCGTAACGTTTTCACATCCTTTCCAGGTGAGCAAACTGTAAAAGCCTGATTTCAAGACGCAATACCACGGAATATGATTATTTTTTATGCAAAGGTGCAACGCTGAGTAACAGGCCACGCTCAGAGAGCAACTGGAAAGAGAGAGCGTTACAATCACCACTGCTGCCGTCCTCTACATACAGTATATTACCTTCAACTTTTCGCAGCAAATGTCTAAGAAACAATCGAAAGTGAACACTACAGTGAACCACATAGAACAGTGGCCACTGCAGTCAGCAACACATCTCTGACACTGCACACTGGAGTGAAGGATAGAAACCTTGAGAGGAAATAAAGTCGAATCATTTTTTTTCCAATATATCCATTAGCACAACCAGGAGATCTGCCATTGCCAGGGCTATCGGGCAGTGAGTGACTCAATTTGAAATTCTGCACTTTCCTCTGGACAGGGCCACAATCGCCAGCATATTAAATTTCCAATTTATCAGCTACAACAGCTATCAGTGTGATAGATAGACATTACCGAATTGACTCGCATCATTTTCTGTGATGCCAATCACTGAACGTCCACGGCTTTGGGAGTGGAAGGCGCTATGTAAATTTAATTTGTTATTGAATCCAAAGTCTGAATTTAAAAGTGCAATATTGTATTATATTTGACACGGTTTCTTTTATATTGTTCCAACAATTTTGTCTGAAATGATTAAGCGTGTAAAAATGCAAGCGGTTTTTCATCAGAGTCATTATCTCTCATCGTTGTGTGGACTCATGCAACTAAATGGATAGAGCAACAACAACAACAACAACAAAAACAACAACAAGATTCCATTTATTGAGCGCCTTTCACGTCGGGAGGACGTCCCAAGGCGCTGTACAGTGGGGTCAGGACCCGAGCAAGGGGGAAATGGTCAGGGTGAGGGGAGAGAAGGCAGAGAGCGGGGAGGGGGTAGAGAGTCGAGAGGGGAGCTGAAGGCACGGTCAAAGAGAAAGGTCTTGAGATCGGCCTTGAAGGAGGAAAGGGTGGAGGCAAGGCGAAGCTACAGGGGGATGGAGTACCAGAGCCTAGGGGCTGAGTGGCTGAAGGTCCGGCTACCGATGGCAGAGCGGTTGGGGCGGGAGATGTGGAGCAGACGGAAGCCAGAGGAACGGAGGGTACGAGCAGGTAAGTAGGGGGAATAGCAGGTCGGAGATTTACGAGGGAAGAAGGCCGTGAATGGCCTTGTAGGTGAGGATGAGGATCTTGAATTTGATCCTCTGGGGGATAGTGAGCCATTAGAGGCGAGCGTGAGTGGGAGTGATGTGTTCCCGAAGCCTGGTGCGGGACAGCACACGAGCTGCAGATTTCTGAATGACCTACAGCTTGAAGAGCGAAGTGCCGGGAAAGGCCGACAAGTCTCGTTCCCGTAGTCCAGCCTTGAGGTGATCAAGTCGTGCACCAGTATTTCAGCAGCGTGTAGTGCTTTAGAGATCAAGGAAAGACAGAAATATAAAAGTAATTGTGTTAAAAATATTTTCACCCTTTTTGATCTAAACTGAGAAAACTTAGCTGAGGAAGGATCTTGCTCTCCGTTGGTAAAACATCTTAATGCATATATGAGACACTGCTCATGATTGATTTCATGTTATCGTGAATCAAGAAATTGACTTCGAACAGATTTGAACATCAGCCACTGATCTCGTGTCAGTCCCGCTATCGTTCCGCCTCGAGGGCGCCCGATTATTCACACAATAACTGGGTTATAGAGCGGGAAATAAAAACTCAATTCCATGTGATCGGTTAAAAATTAAATTGTTGAGGATTCTTCCAATTTACAAAATCAAACGTTGACATTGGATATGCAGTGATTAAACCCTGTTCCCATTCACGCTGCTCACAGCCACTTGTATTTCTACTGCGATCATTACTGGGGAAAAACTGACTAAAACTGGAGGAAAATAAAATGATTCTCTCCGATGATCAATTTTCTGTGAATATAGCTTTGACTTCCCAGATTTGACAGAGGTGTACGTGGCTGGATCGAAGTAAATAAAATTGTTATACGCGAAAGAGCAGTGGATGCGAAGATGTTGCAATTGCGAAATCAAAGTGCTCATATTTCCTACTAGATTTCCGTATTTCGTGACCGTTGTAGAAAATGAGATGACAAAATAAAATTGAACACAATAACTGGAAGTAGTATTTCAGTCAGTAATGACATGTCTGTCCATAATGTGGACCACGTGGCCTAACGGATAAGGCATCTGACTTCGGTGAACTTGAATGTAATAGAAGATTACAGGTTCGAGTCCTGCCGTGGTCTTTTGGCACTAATTCAGGGATATATTTTTCTTATGAATATTGTACGTTGTAAATTAGTCTGTCGTGTTCTATGTGACATGGATGCTGCTGTTCTCTCAGACACACATGTTGCAATTAGCTGGAAGGTGTTGCTTTAAACACCATTGTAGCTTATGCGTGGTGCAAACAGTCTTCCCTTATAAGTCATAATGGCTCGCGTTGGTTCACTCAAGCAATTGTCCAAAAGAAGGCGCCCTGACTGCCATCTCCCCTTTTCCACCGCAAGAGTAACAGGACCCAGGCCCAACGAGCAAACTTCTCGTCGCTCATCCACATTCCCATCCTTCCAGTTATTTCTACTCTTCCCTCTACTACAAACTCTACGCTGGCTATCACCTCCACATTGCCTTGCAAAAATCGGCTTTCTCGCGAACAAAGCTCACAGCATCTTGGAATAAACATGTTATTGGGTAGATCATACTCTGCTGATACCCTACTCATATCTCGTTCATATTGGTATGGTCAGAAGAAACCTTGTATACGGCCTGCAGTCTCGTCAACGGCATAACATAAGAATGAATAGAGAGTAGGAATCAAAACGTTTGACGTTCCTCAAAGTAGATAAATTACGGGATCTAAAAGTGGTGCAACCTACGATACTGAAGGAATTAAGGGTGGAAATAGCAGAGTCTCTGGCCATAATCTTTCAATTCTCTTTGGTCATCGTGTGATGAAATATTGCTGGAGGCCAGTAAATGTTACTCACCTGTACAGAAAGGGGCAGACATTTAAATGCGGAAAATAGTCACCATTCAGCATAACGTTGGTAATGGCGAAATTTCTGTTGACTTTAATTTGAGACGAAATAATCTTTCGTTTAGAAAATATGCGATAATAAAGGACACCTAACATTATATTGTTAAAGGGAAATCGCGTCTTACAAAACTGGTAGAATGTTTTGACGAATTATCGCTGAAGGTTGGGCAGTTGATGTGGTTCACATGGATTATTCAAAGACGTTTGATAAAATGCCAAAAACAGCTTATTAGCAGAAATCGAAGCCCACGGTGTTAAACGCAAAGACGCAAAATGGATACAGAACTGACTGGGAGACAGGAAACAGAGAGTGATGGTGAACGGTTGAATTACTGACTGGAGGGAACTGTGAAGTGGTGTCCCCAAGACGTTGTTATTTGAACCACTGCTACATTTGAACTATATAAGTGATCTGGACTTGGGAGTACAATTTCCAAGTTTGCAGATTGTTCATTTCTGATGCGGTCGGAAAACACTGAGATACACGGACTTTCGGCGCGGTTTGCTTATTTATTAGGTTTGACAGTTTTTTGAGTAAGTATCGTTCTGTCAAAAGAAATAAAACCGCTATTGGTGGAGTAAAAATCCCATAAGGTGTACGGAAAACACACTAACTTTTGAATGATTCTTCCATAACATACAACTCACACTAGTGCTAAGCACAACATGATCACATAGCACAACATAATATTCATGACGATATTTGCTCTCATCTAATGAAGTGAGTACATCATATTCACTTGATTTATAGCGATCGGATATAATGAGATTAACAGCAATCAAGACTCAGACCGTAATTCGAGGTTAATTTAAATACTACAATATCACAATGGAGGATATGCTCAGTCGGATCCGAATGACTCAAGGGTTTTTAACATAACTGTGGTACCCGGTCTATCTATGATGTGATAGAGGATTGATATTAAGCTGCGACGTTCTGCCAGCTGCTTTCCAAATTCCTCAACTCCACCAAGCACAGGATCCAACTGATCCAAAACTACGCCAACTGCATACACACGTTTACTGAACTCCGCAACCCCATCACAACAGATAAAGCCAAGCTCCACTGGCCTGCCATCAAAAATGGACTGATTTCAAAATCCACGCACTCGTTTTGAAACCCTTTCATATGTTGACTCCTCCCGAGCTCGCCGACCTCCGTATCCCCCACCCTAACCGCAAACCACTGACTCTCTCAACTGGCTTCGGCTTTCTGCATGTACCCTATTTTAACATTGGTCAACACGCTTCCAACGAGGCAGAGACTCATGCCCCAAATCTCTGAAACACCCCTTATCAACACTCCCTATTTTCAGGTCGCGCCTGAAGATCTTATTATTCAACAGTGCCTAATATCACTTTCCACTCCCCACAAGATCGGAGTTGACCTTTGCCACTATCACTGCTATGTGTGATTGTTGCTGTGTAAATAGAAGTTATTGTTGTTAATATCCACGAAATTTACGAATAACGACAGAAACACAGTGCATAACCTGTCGATTCTTTTGTGGAGTTTTGGCAAATATATGTGCCAGACACCAAATTCACTGACCCACCATCAGCGGGACAGTATTGTCCAAAACCCCGCTCTCCCTATGGCAGGCTCCTCTGTTTAACAGATACACCTCACTGATCCTAGACATTAGAAATGGGCTGCAGAATGTCTCTCCATTAAACTCAGGAGATTGGAAACACAAACGTCAATGAATTGGGCATAGATCTTAAGTAACGCCACGACCTTCCCTATCCTTATCTCTGACCTCCTAAGCCCATAGCAACCTGATCGCTCCCTCTGCTCAGCAAACTCTGGCGTGATCCACGTCCGCTCGCCCGACCCGCCCCAAAATTGTCCGACGGTCTTTCTGCCATCCCGACCCCACCCTGAGGAATTCCATCCTACATTATTCTCGCCTCGCTCCCTTCTTGCCTTTTTCAAGGGGCATCTCAAAACCCTCCTCTTAGAACGGTAGGTTCATCCACTCTCTTACAGTCCCTGCCCTTCACCCTTCTCGATCCCGAACACCAGTTCAGGTCCAAATCATTGATTTTCCAGCGACTTGGTGAGCAATCCGATGTGAAAGACGTGACACAAATGTAACTCTATTTGGATTGTATCATTTGACCATTTGCTGGTCTATAAGTATTGACCTAATGTATCAACTAGGAGAGAGGCGAAACCTAACATACATTGCAATATCAATCACATGAACAAAAATAATAAAATGTGGGAGAG